>NC_092148.1:12718515-12808528 GCF_045791955.1 Oncorhynchus clarkii lewisi | reverse complement strand
CTTTGGGTGGTATTGGACATCGTGTATATGGTTTGTCCAATGCCAATATCTTGCCATTCATTTTTGTACAATTCAGGGGGGTATTCCCTTACCACTATTACCACTTTACTATCATAACAACCACTATTACCACCATACTATCATAACAACCACTATTACCACTCTGCTATCATAACAACCACTATTACGGCTTTACTATCATAACAACCACTATTACCATCCTATTATCATAACAACCACTATTACCACTTTACTATCATAACATCCACTATTACCACTCTACTTTCACAACAACCACTATTACCACTCTTCTATCATAACAACCACTATAACTACAGCTCTACTATCATAACAACCACTACTACTACCACTCTACTATCACAACAACCACTTCTACTACCACTCTACTATCACAAAACCCACTACTACTACTGCTCTACTATCAATACAATCACTACTACTACCACTCTACAATAATAACAACCACTACTACAACCACTCTACTATCATAACGACAACTACTACAACCACTCTACTTTCATAACAACAACTACTACAACCACTCTACTTTCATAACAACCACTACTACTACCACTATACTATCATAACAACCACTACAACTACAGCTCTACTATCATAACAACCACTACTACTACCACTCTACTATCATAACAACCAATACTACTACCACTCTACTATCATAACAACCACTACTACTACCACTCTACTATTACAACAACTACTACTGCTCTACTATCATAACAACCACTACTACTACCACTGCACTATCATAACAACCACTACTACTACCAATCAACTATCATAACAACCACTACTACTACCACTCTACTATCATAACAACAACTACTACTACCACTCTACTATCATAACAACCAATACTACTACTGCTATACTATCATAACAACCACTTCTACTGCTTTACTATCATAACAACCACTACTACTACTGCTCTACTATCACAACAACCACTATTACTGCTTTACTATCATAACAACCACTATTACCACTCTACTATCATAACAACCACTATTACGGCTTTACTATCATAACAACCACTATTACCATCCTATTATCATAACAACCACTATTACCACTTTACTATCATAACATCCAATATTACCACTCTACTTTCACAACAACCACTATTACCACTCTACTATCATAGCAACCACTATTACCACTCTACTATCATAACAACCACTATTACCACTCTACTATCATAACAACCACTATTACGGCTTTACTATCGTAACAACCACTATTACCAGTCTAATATCATATTAACCAAAATTACGACTCTACTATCATAACAACCACTATTACCACCCTACTATCATAACAACCACAATTACCACCCTACTATCATAACAACCACTATTACCACTTTACTATCATATCAACCACTATTACCACTCTACTATCATAACAGCCACTATTTCTACTGCTTTACTATCATAACAACCACTGTTACTGCCTTACTATCATAACATCAACTACTACTACTAGTCTACTATCACAACAACCACTATTACTGCTTTACTATCGTAACAACAACTAATACTACTGCTCTACTATCACAACAACCACAATTACTGCTTTACTATCATAACAACCACTATTACCACTCTACTATCATAACAACCACTATTACCACTCTACTATCATAACAACCACTATTACCACTATACTATTAAACAACCACTATTACTGCTTTACTATCATAACAACTACTACTACTACTGCTCTACTATCACAACAACCACTACTACTACCACTCTACTATCATAACAACCACTATTACTGCTTTACTATCATAACAACCACTACTACTACTGCTCTACTATCACAACAACCACTATTACTGCTTTACTATCATAACAACCACTATTACCACTCTACTATCATAACAACCACTATTGCCACTCTACTATCATAACAACCACTATTACGGCTTTACTATCATAACAACCACTATTACCACTTTACTATCATAACAACCACTTTTACCACCATACTATCATAACAAACACTATTACCACTCTACTATCATAACAACCACTTTTACCACTCTACTATCATAACAACCACTATTACGGCTTTACTATCATAACAACCACTATTACAATCCTATTATCATAACAACCACTATTACCACTTTACTATCATAACATCCACTATTACCACTCTACTTTCACAACAACCACTATTACCACTCTTCTATCATTACAACCACTACAACTACAGCTCTACTATCATAACAACCACTACTACTACCACTCTACTATCACAACAACCACTTCTACTACCACTCTACTATCACAAAACCCACTACTACTACTGCTCTACTATCAATACAATCACTACTATTACCACTCTACAATAATAACAACCACTACTACAACCACTCTACTATCATAACAACAACTACTACAACCACTCTACTTTCATAACAACCACTACTACAACCACTGCACTATCATAACAACCACTACTACTACCAATCAACTATCATAACAACCACTACTACTACCACTCTACTATCATAACAACAACTACTACTACCACTCTACTATCATAACAACCAATACTACTACTGCTATACTATCATAACAACCACTTCTACTGCTTTACTATCATAACAACCACTACTACTACTGCTCTACTATCACAACAACCACTATTACTGCTTTACTATCATAACAACCACTATTACCACTCTACTATCATAACAACCACTATTACGGCTTTACTATCATAACAACCACTATTACCATCCTATTATCATAACAACCACTATTACCACTTTACTATCATAACATCCACTATTACCACTCTACTTTCACAACAACCACTATTACCACTCTACTATCATAACAACCAATACAACTACAGCTCTACTATCATAACAACCACTACTACTACCACTCTACTATCACAACAACCACTTCTACTACCACTCTACTATCACAACACCCACTACTACTACTGCTCTACTATCAATACAACCACTACTACTACCACTCTACAATAATAACAACCACTACTACAACCACTCTACTATAATAACAACAACTACTACAACCACTCTACTTTCATAACAACCACTACTACAACCACTCTACTATCATAACAACCACTACTACTGCCACTCTACTATCATAACAACCACTACTACTACCACTCTACTATCATAACAACCACTACTACTGCTGCTTTACTATCATAACAACCACTATTACTGCTTTACTATCATAACAACAACTACTACTACTAGTCTACTATCACAACAACCACTATTACTGCTTTACTATCATAACAACCACTATTACCACTCTACTATCATAACAACCACTATTACCACTCTACAATCATAACAACCACTATTACTGCTTTACTATCATAACAACCACTATTACCACTCTACTATCATAACAACCACTATTTCTGCTTTACTATCATAACAACCACTATTACCACTCTACTATCATAACAACCCCTGTTACCACTCTACTATCATAACAACCACTATTACCACTCTACTATCATAACAACCGCTATTACTGCTTTACAATCATAACAACCACTACTACTACTGCTCTACTATCACAACAACCACTACTACTACCACTCTACTATCATAACAACCACTATTACCACTCTACTATCATAGCAACCACTATTACCACTCTACTATCAGAACAACCACTATTACCACTCTACTATCATAACAACCACTATTACGGCTTTACTATCGTAACAACCACTATTACCACTCTACTGTCATAACAACCACTATTACCAGTCTAATATCATATTAACCAAAATTACGACTCTACTATCATAACAACCACTATTACCACCCTACTATCATAACAACCACAATTACCACCCTACTATCATAACAACCACTATTACCACTTTACTATCATATCAACCACTATTACCACTCTACTATCATAACAGCCACTATTTCTACTGCTTTACTATCATAACAACCACTGTTACTGCTTTACTATCATAACATCAACTACTACTACTAGTCTACTATCACAACAACCACTATTACTGCTTTACTATCGTAACAACAACTAATACTACTGCTCTACTATCACAACAACCACAATTACTGCTTTACTATCATAACAACCACTATTACCACTCTACTATCATAACAACCACTATTACCACTCTACTATCATAACAACCACTATTACCACTATACTATTAAACAACCACTATTACTGCTTTACTATCATAACAACTACTACTACTACTGCTCTACTATCACAACAACCACTACTACTACCACTCTACTATCATAACAACCACTATTACTGCTTTACTATCATAACAACCACTACTACTACTGCTCTACTATCACAACAACCACTATTACTGCTTTACTATCATAACAACCACTATTACCACTCTACTATCATAACAACCACTATTGCCACTCTACTATCATAACAACCACTATTACGGCTTTACTATCATAACAACCACTATTACCACTTTACTATCATAACAACCACTTTTACCACCATACTATCATAACAAACACTATTACCACTCTACTATCATAACAACCACTTTTACCACTCTACTATCATAACAACCACTATTACGGCTTTACTATCATAACAACCACTATTACAATCCTATTATCATAACAACCACTATTACCACTTTACTATCATAACATCCACTATTACCACTCTACTTTCACAACAACCACTATTACCACTCTTCTATCATTACAACCACTACAACTACAGCTCTACTATCATAACAACAACTACTACAACCACTCTACTTTCATAACAACCACTACTACAACCACTCTACTTTCATAACAACCACTACTACTACCACTCTACTATCATAACAACCACTACAACTACTGCTCTACTATCATAACAACCATTACTACTACCACTCTACTATTACAACAACTACTACTGCTCTACTATCATAACAACCACTACTACTACCACTCTACTATCATAACAACCACTACTACTACCACTCAACTATCATAACAACCATTACTACTACCACTCTACTATTACAACAACTACTACTGCTCTACTATCATAACAACCACTACTACTACCACTCTACTATCATAACAACCACTACTACTACCACTCAACTATCATAACAACCAATACTACTACCACTCTACTATCATAACAACCACTACTACTACCACTCTACTATCATAACAACCACTACTACTACTGCTCTACTATCATAACAACCACTACTACTACCGCTCTACTATCATAACAACCACTACTACTACCACTCTACTATCATAACAACCACTACTACTACCACTCTACTATCATAACAACCACTACTACAACCACTCTACTATCATAACCACAACTACTAAAACCACTCTACTTTCATAACAACCACTACTACTACCACTCTACTATCATAACAACCACTACAACTACTTCTCTACTATCATAATAACCACTTCTACTACCACCCTACTATCATAACAACCACTACAACTACTGCTCTACTATCAATACAACCACTACTACTACCACTCTACTATCATAACAACCACTACAACTACTGCTCTACTATCATAACAACCACTACTACCACCACTCTACTATCACAACAACCACTACTACTACCACTCTACTATCACAACAACTACTACTACAACCACTCTTCTATCACAACAACCACTAATACTACCACTCTACAATCACAACATCCACTACTACTACTCTAGTATCATAACAACCACTACTACTACCACTCTACTATCATAACATCCACGACTACTACCACTCTACTATCATAACAACCACTACAACTACTGCTCTACTATCATAACAACCACTACTACCACCACTCTACTATCACAACAACCACTTCTACTACCACTCTACTATCACAACAACCACTACTACAACCACTCTTCTATCACAACAACCACTAATACTACCACTCTACAATCACAACATCCACTACTACTACTCTAGTATCATAACAACCACTACTACTACCACACTACTATCATAACATCCACGACTACTACCACTCTACTATCATAACAACCACTACAACTACTGCTCTACTATCATAACAACCACTACTACCACCACTCTACTATCACAACAACAACTACTACTACCACTCTACTATCACAACAACCACTACTACTACTGCTCTACTATCATAACAACCGCTACTACTACTACTCTAATATCATAACAACCATTACTACTACCACTCAACTATCATAACAACCACTACTACTACCACTCTACTATCATAACAACCACTACTACTACCACTCTACTATCATAACAACCACTACTACTTCCACTCTACTATCATAACAACCACTACTACTACCACTCTAGTATCATAACAACCACTATTACTGCTTTACTATCATAACAACCACTACTACTACCACTCTACTATCATAACAACAACTACTACTACCACTCTACTATCATAACAACAACTACTACAACAACTCTACTTTCACAACACCCACTACTACTACTGCTCTACTATCATAACAACAACTACTACTACCACTCTACTATCATAACAACAACTACTACTACCACTCTACTATCATAACAACAACTACTACAACCACTCTACTTTCACAACACCCACTACTACTACTGCTCTACTATCATAACAACAACTACTACTACCACTCTACTATCATAACATCCACTGCTACTACCACTCTACAATCACAACAACCACTACTACTACTGCTCTACTATCATAACAACCACTACTACTACCAATCTACTACCATAACAACCACTACTACTACCACTCTACTATCATAACAACCACTACTGCTACCACTCTACTATCACAACAACCACTACTACTACTGCTCTACTATCACAACAACCACTACTACTACTGCTCTACTATCATAACAACCACTACCACTCTACTATCATAACAACCACTACTACTACCACTCTACTATCATAACAACCACTACTGCTACCACTCTACTATCACAACAACCACTACTACTACTGCTCTACTATCATAACAACCACTACCACTCTACTATCATAACAACCACTACTACTACCACTCTACTACCATAACAACCACTACTGCTACCACTCTACTATCACAACAACCACTACTACTACTGCTCTACTATCATAACAACCACTACCACTCTACTATCATAACAACCACTACTACTACCACTCTACTATCATAACAACCACTACTACTACTGCTCTACTATCATAACAACCACTACTACTACCGCTCTACTATCATAACAACCACTACTACTACCACTCTACTATCATAACAACCACTACTACTACCACTCTACTATCATAACAACCACTACTACAACCACTCTACTATCATAACCACAACTACTAAAACCACTCTACTTTCATAACAACCACTACTACTACCACTCTACTATCATAACAACCACTACAACTACTTCTCTACTATCATAATAACCACTTCTACTACCACCCTACTATCATAACAACCACTACAACTACTGCTCTACTATCAATACAACCACTACTACTACCACTCTACTATCATAACAACCACTACAACTACTGCTCTACTATCATAACAACCACTACTACCACCACTCTACTATCACAACAACCACTACTACTACCACTCTACTATCACAACAACCACTACTACAACCACTCTTCTATCACAACAACCACTAATACTACCACTCTACAATCACAACATCCACTACTACTACTCTAGTATCATAACAACCACTACTACTACCACTCTACTATCATAACATCCACGACTACTACCACTCTACTATCATAACAACCACTACAACTACTGCTCTACTATCAATACAACCACTACTACTACCACTCTACTATCATAACAACCACTACAACTACTGCTCTACTATCATAACAACCACTACTACCACCACTCTACTATCACAACAACCACTTCTACTACCACTCTACTATCACAACAACCACTACTACAACCACTCTTCTATCACAACAACCACTAATACTACCACTCTACAATCACAACATCCACTACTACTACTCTAGTATCATAACAACCACTACTACTACCACTCTACTATCATAACATCCACGACTACTACCACTCTACTATCATAACAACCACTACAACTACTGCTCTACTATCATAACAACCACTACTACCACCACTCTACTATCACAACAACAACTACTACTACCACTCTACTATCACAACAACCACTACTACTACTGCTCTACTATCATAACAACCGCTACTACTACCACTCTAATATCATAACAACCATTACTACTACCACTCAACTATCATAACAACCACTACTACTACCACTCTACTATCATAACAACCACTACTACTACCACTCTACTATCATAACAACCACTACTACTACCACTCTACTATCATAACAACCACTACTACTACCACTCTAGTATCATAACAACCACTATTACTGCTTTACTATCATAACAACCACTACTACTACCACTCTACTATCATAACAACCACTACTACTACCACTCTACTATCACAACAACCACTTCTACTACCACTCTACTATCATAACAACAACTACTACTACCACTCTACTATCATAACAACAACTACTACAACAACTCTACTTTTACAACACCCACTACTACTACTGCTCTACTATCATAACAACAACTACTACTACCACTCTACTATCATAACAACAACTACTACTACCACTCTACTATCATAACAACAACTACTACAACCACTCTACTTTCACAACACCCACTACTACTACTGCTCTACTATCATAACAACAACTACTACTACCACTCTACTATCATAACATCCACTGCTACTACCACTCTACAATCACAACAACCACTACTACTACTGCTCTACTATCATAACAACCACTACTACTACCAATCTACTACCATAACAACCACTACTACTACCACTCTACTATCATAACAACCACTCCTGCTACCACTCTACTATCACAACAACCACTACTACTACTGCTCTACTATCACAACAACCACTACTACTACTGCTCTACTATCATAACAACCACTACCACTCTACTATCATAACAACCACTACTACTACCACTCTACTATCATAACAACCACTACTGCTACCACTCTACTATCACAACAACCACTACTACTACTGCTCTACTATCATAACAACCACTACCACTCTACTATCATAACAACCACTACTACTACCACTCTACTACCATAACAACCACTACTGCTACCACTCTACTATCACAACAACCACTACTACTACTGCTCTACTATCATAACAACCACTACCACTCTACTATCATAACAACCACTACTACTACCACTCTACTATCATAACAACCACTACAACTACTTCTCTACTATCATAATAACCACTTCTACTACCACTCTACTATCATAACAACCACTACAACTACTGCTCTACTATCAATACAACCACTACTACTACCACTCTACTATCATAACAACCACTACAACTACTGCTCTACTATCATAACAACCACTACTACCACCACTCT
This sequence comes from Oncorhynchus clarkii lewisi, assembly GCF_045791955.1. Classification (NCBI taxonomy): domain Eukaryota; kingdom Metazoa; phylum Chordata; class Actinopteri; order Salmoniformes; family Salmonidae; genus Oncorhynchus; species Oncorhynchus clarkii. The sequence continues at coordinate 12,798,927 of NC_092148.1, read as the reverse complement.
ACTATCACAACAACCACTACTACTACCACTCTACTATCACAACAACCACTACTACAACCACTCTTCTATCACAACAACCACTACTACTACCACTCTACAATCACAACATCCACTACTACTACTGCTCTACTATCATAACAACCACTACTACAACCACTCTTCTATCACAACAACCACTACTACTACCACTCTACAATCACAACATCCACTACTACTACTGCTCTACTATCATAACAACCACTACTACTACCACTCTACTATCATAACAACCATTACTACTACCACTCTACTATTACAACAACAACTACTGCTCTACTATCATAACAACCACTACTACTACCACTCTACTATCATAACAACCACTACTACTACCACTCAACTATCATAACAACCATTACTACTACCACTCTACTATTAAAACAACTACTACTGCTCTACTATCATAACAACCACTACTACTACCACTCTACTATCATAACAATCACTACTACTACCACTCAACTATCATAACAACCACTACTACTACCACTCTACTATCATAACAACCACTACTACTACCACTCTACTATCATAACAACCACTACAACTACTGCTCTACTATCATAACAACCACTACTACCACCACTCTACTATCACAACAACCACTACTACTACCACTCTACTATCACAACAACCACTACTACAACCACTCTTCTATCACAACAACCACTACTACTACCACTCTACAATCACAACATCCACTACTACTACTGCTCTAGTATCATAACAACCACTACTACTACCACTCTACTATCATAACATCCACGACTACTACCACTCTACTATCATAACAACCACTACAACTACTGCTCTACTATCATAACAACCACTACTACCACCACTCTACTATCACAACAACAACTACTACTACCACTCTACTATCACAACAACCACTACTACTACTGCTCTACTATCATAACAACCGCTACTACTACCACTCTAATATCATAACAACCATTACTACTACCACTCAACTATCATAACAACCACTACTACTACCACTCTACTATCATAACAACCACTACTACTACCACTCTACTATCATAACAACCACTACTACTACCACTCTACTATCATAACAACCACTACTACTACTGCTCTACTATCATAACAACCACTACTACTACCGCTCTACTATCATAACAACCACTACTACTACCACTCTACTATCATAACAACCACTACTACTACCACTCTACTATCATAACAACCACTACTACAACCACTCTACTATCATAACCACAACTACTAAAACCACTCTACTTTCATAACAACCACTACTACTACCACTCTACTATCATAACAACCACTACAACTACTTCTCTACTATCATAATAACCACTTCTACTACCACCCTACTATCATAACAACCACTACAACTACTGCTCTACTATCAATACAACCACTACTACTACCACTCTAGTATCATAACAACCACTACAACTACTGCTCTACTATCATAACAACCACTACTACCACCACTCTACTATCACAACAACCACTACTACTACCACTCTACTATCACAACAACCACTTCTACTACCACTCTACTATCACAACACCCACTACTACTACTGCTCTACTATCATAACATCCACTACTACTACCACTCTACTATCATAACAACAACTACTACTACCACTCTACTATCATAACAACAACTACTACAACCACTCTACTTTCACAACACCCACTACTACTACAGCTCTACTATCATAACAACAACTACTACTACCACTCTACTATCATAACATCCACTGCTACTACCACTCTACTATCATAACAACCACTACTGCTACCACTCTACTATCACAACAACCACTACTACTACTGCTCTACTATCATAACATCCACTACTACTACCACTCTACTATCATAACAACAACTACTACTACCACTCTACTATCATAACAACAACTACTACAACCACTCTACTTTCACAACACCCACTACTACTACTGCTCTACTATCATAACAACGACTACTACTACCACTCTACTATCATAACATCCACTGCTACTACCACTCTACAATCACAACAACCACTACTACTACTGCTCTACTATCATAACAACCACTACTACTACCAATCTACTACCATAACAACCACTACTACTACCACTCTACTATCATAACAACCACTACTGCTACCACTCTACTATCACAACAACCACTACTACTACTGCTCTACTATCATAACAACCACTACCACTCTACTATCATAACAACCACTACTACTACCACTCTACTATCATAACAACCACTACTGCTACCACTCTACTATCACAACAACCACTACTACTACTGCTCTACTATCATAACAACCACTACCACTCTACTATCATAACAACCACTACTACTACCACTCTACTACCATAACAACCACTACTGCTACCACTCTACTATCACAACAACCACTACTACTACTGCTCTACTATCATAACAACCACTACCACTCTACTATCATAACAACCACTACTACTACCACTCTACTATCATAACAACCACTACTACCACAACTCTACTATCACAACAACAACTACTACTACCACTCTACTATCACAACAACCACTACTACTACTGCTCTACTATCATAACAACCGCTACTACTACCACTCTAATATCATAACAACCATTACTACTACCACTCAACTATCATAACAACCACTACTACTACCACTCTACTATCATAACAACCACTACTACTACCACTCTACTATCATAACAACCACTACTACTACCACTCTAGTATCATAACAACCACTATTACTGCTTTACTATCATAACAACCACTACTACTACCACTCTACTATCATAACAACCACTACTACTACCACTCTACTATCACAACAACCACTTCTACTACCACTCTACTATCACAACACCCACTACTACTACTGCTCTACTATCATAACATCCACTACTACTACCACTCTACTATCATAACAACAACTACTACTACCACTCTACTATCATAACAACAACTACTACAACCACTCTACTTTCACAACACCCACTACTACTACAGCTCTACTATCATAACAACAACTACTACTACCACTCTACTATCATAACATCCACTGCTACTACCACTCTACTATCATAACAACCACTACTGCTACCACTCTACTATCACAACAACCACTACTACTACTGCTCTACTATCATAACATCCACTACTACTACCACTCTACTATCATAACAACAACTACTACTACCACTCTACTATCATAACAACAACTACTACAACCACTCTACTTTCACAACACCCACTACTACTACTGCTCTACTATCATAACAACGACTACTACTACCACTCTACTATCATAACATCCACTGCTACTACCACTCTACAATCACAACAACCACTACTACTACTGCTCTACTATCATAACAACCACTACTACTACCAATCTACTACCATAACAACCACTACTACTACCACTCTACTATCATAACAACCACTACTGCTACCACTCTACTATCACAACAACCACTACTACTACTGCTCTACTATCATAACAACCACTACCACTCTACTATCATAACAACCACTACTACTACCACTCTACTATCATAACAACCACTACTGCTACCACTCTACTATCACAACAACCACTACTACTACTGCTCTACTATCATAACAACCACTACCACTCTACTATCATAACAACCACTACTACTACCACTCTACTACCATAACAACCACTACTGCTACCACTCTACTATCACAACAACCACTACTACTACTGCTCTACTATCATAACAACCACTACCACTCTACTATCATAACAACCACTACTACTACCACTCTACTACCATAACAACCACTACTGCTACCACTCTACTATCACAACAACCACTACTACTACTGCTCTACTATCATAACAACCACTACCACTCTACTATCATAACAACCACTACTACTACCACTCTACTATCATAACAACCACTACTACTAACACTCAACTATCATAACAACCACTACAACTACTGCTCTACTATCATAACAACCACTACTACGACCACTCTACTATCATAACAACCACTACTACTACTGCTCTACTATCATAACAACCACTACTACTACCACTCAACTATCATAACAACCACTAGAACTACTGCTCTACTATCATAACAACCACTACTACTACCACAACAACCACTACTACTACTGCTCTACTATCATAACAACAACTACTACTACCACTCTACTATCATAACAACCACTACTACTACCACTGTACTATCACAACAACCACTACTACTACTGCTCTACTATCATAACAACCACTACTACTACCACTCTACTATCATAACAACCACTATTACTTCTTTACTATCATAACGACCACTACTACTACCACTCTATGATCATAACAACCACTACTACTACCACTCTACTATAACAACAACCACTTCTACTACCACTCTCTATCACAACACCCACTACTACTACTGCTCTACTATCATAACAACAACTACTACAACCACTCTACTTTCATAACAACCATTACTACTACCACTCTACTATCATAACAACCACTACTACTACCACACTTCTATCATAACATCCACTACTACTACCACTCTACTATCACAACAACCACTACTACTACTGCTCTACTATCATAACAACCACTACTACTACCACTCTACGATCATAACAACCACTAATACTAACACTCAACTATCATAACAACCACTACAACTACTGCACTACTATCATAACAACCACTACTACGACCACTCTACTATCACAACAACCACTACTACTACTGCTCTACTATCATAACAACCGCTACTACTACCACTCTACTATCATAACAACCACTACTACTACCACTCTACTATCACAACAACCACTACTACTACTGCTCTACTATCATAACAACCACTACTACTACCACTCTACTATCATAACAACCACTATTACTGCTTTACTATCATAACGACCACTACTACTACCACTCTATGATCATAACGACCACTACTACTACCACTCTACTATCACAACAACCACTTCTACTACCACTCTACTATCACAACACCCACTACTACTACTGCTCTACTATCATAACAACCACTACTACTACCACTCTACTATCATAACAACAACTACTACAACCACTCTACTTTCATAACAACCATTACTACTACCACTCTACTATCATAACAACCACTACAACTACTTCTCTACTATCATAATAACCACTTCTACTACCACTCTAGAATAATAACAACCACTACTACAACCACTCTTCTATCACAACAACCACTACTACTACCACTCTACAATTACAACAACCACTACAACTACTGCTCTACTATCATAACAACCACTACTGCTACCACTCTACTATCACAACAACCACTACTACTACCACTCTACTATCATAGCAACCACTACAACTACCACTCTACTATCATAACAACCACTACTATGACCACTCTACTATCACAACAACCACTACTACTACTGCTCTACTATCATAACAACCGCTACTACTACCACTCTACTATCATAACAACCACTACTACTACCACTCTACTATCACAACAACCACTACTACTACTGCTCTACTATCATAACAACCACTACTACTACCACTCTACTATCATAACAACCACTATTACTGCTTTACTATCATAACGACCACTACTACTACCACTCTATGATCATAACAACCACTACTACTACCACTCTACTATCATAACAACCACTACTACTACCACTCTACTATCACAACAACCACTACTACCACTGCTCTACTATCATAACAACCACTACCACTCTACTATCATAACAACCACTACTACTACCACTCTACTATCACAACAACCACTTCTACTACCACTCTACTATCACAACACCCACTACTACTACTGCTCTAGAATAATAACAACCACTACTACAACCACTCTTCTATCACAACAACCACTACTACTACCACTCTACAATTACAACAACCACTACAACTACTGCTCTATTATCATAACAACCACTACTGCTACCACTCTCACTCTACTATCACAACAACCACTACTACTACCACTCTACTATCAGTGCAACCACTACTACTACCACTCTACTATCATAACAACCACTACAACTACTGCTCTACTATCATAACAACCACTAATACTACAACTCTACTATCACAAAAACCACTACTGCCTCCACTCTACTATCACAACAACCAGTTCTACTACCACTCTACTACCATAACAACCACTACTATTACCACTCTACTATCATAACAACCACTACTACTACCACTCTACTATCACAACAACCACTACTACTACTGCTCTACTATCATAACAACCACTACCACTCTACTATCATAACAACCACTACTACTACCACTCAACTATCATAACAACCACTAGAACTACTGCTCTACTATCATAACAACCACTACTACTACCACAACAACCACTACTACTACTGCTCTACTATCATAACAACAACTACTACTACCACTCTACTATCATAACAACCACTACTACTACCACTGTACTATCACAACAACCACTACTACTACTGCTCTACTATCATAACAACCACTACTACTACCACTCTACTATCATAACAACCACTATTACTTCTTTACTATCATAACGACCACTACTACTACCACTCTATGATCATAACAACCACTACTACTACCACTCTACTATAACAACAACCACTTCTACTACCACTCTACTATCACAACACCCACTACTACTACTGCTCTACTATCATAACAACAACTACTACAACCACTCTACTTTCATAACAACCATTACTACTACCACTCTACTATCATAACAACCACTACTACTACCACTCTACTATCATAACAACCACTACTACTACCACTCTACTATCACAACAACCACTACTACTACTGCTCTACTATCATAACAACCACTACTACTACCACTCTACTATCATAACAACCACTAATACTAACACTCAACTATCATAACAACCACTACAACTACTGCACTACTATCATAACAACCACTACTACGACCACTCTACTATCACAACAACCACTACTACTACTGCTCTACTATCATAACAACCGCTACTACTACCACTCTACTATCATAACAACCACTACTACTACCACTCTACTATCACAACAACCACTACTACTACTGCTCTACTATCATAACAACCACTACTACTACCACTCTACTATCATAACAACCACTATTACTGCTTTACTATCATAACGACCACTACTACTACCACTCTATGATCATAACAACCACTACTACTACCACTCTACTATCACAACAACCACTTCTACTACCACTCTACTATCACAACACCCACTACTACTACTGCTCTACTATCATAACAACCACTACTACTACCACTCTACTATCATAACAACAACTACTACAACCACTCTACTTTCATAACAACCATTACTACTACCACTCAACTATCATAACAACCACTACAACTACTTCTCTACTATCATAATAACCACTTCTACTACCACTCTAGAATAATAACAACCACTACTACAACCACTCTTCTATCACAACAACCACTACTACTACCACTCTACAATTACAACAACCACTACAACTACTGCTCTACTATCATAACAACCACTACTGCTACCACTCTACTATCACAACAACCACTACTACTACCACTCTACAATTACAACAACCACTACAACTACTGCTCTATTATCATAACAACCACTACTGCTACCACTCTCACTCTACTATCACAACAACCACTACTACTACCACTCTACTATCAGTGCAACCACTACTACTACCACTCTACTACCATAACAACCACTACAACTACTGCTCTACTATCATAACAACCACTAATACTACAACTCTACTATCACAAAAACCACTACTGCCTCCACTCTACTATCACAACAACCAGTTCTACTACCACTCTACTACCATAACAACCACTACTATTACCACTCTACTATCATAACAACCACTACTACTACCACTCTACTATCACAACAACCACTACTACTACTGCTCTACTATCATAACAACCACTACCACTCTGCTATCATAACAACCACTACTACTACCACTCAACTATCATAACAACCACTAGAACTACTGCTCTACTATCATAACAACCACTACAACTACCACAACAACCACTACTACTACTGCTCTACTATCATAACAACAACTACTACTACCACTCTACTATCATAACAACCACTACTACTACCACTGTACTATCACAACAACCACTACTACTACTGCTCTACTATCATAACAACCACTACTACTACCACTCTACTATCATAACAACCACTATTACTTCTTTACTATCATAACGACCACTACTACTACCACTCTATGATCATAACAACCACTACTACTACCACTCTACTATAACAACAACCACTTCTACTACCACTCTACTATCACAACACCCACTACTACTACTGCTCTACTATCATAACAACAACTACTACAACCACTCTACTTTCATAACAACCATTACTACTACCACTCTACTATCATAACAACCACTACTACTACCACTCTACTATCATAACAACCACTACTACTACCACTCTACTATCACAACAACCACTACTACTACTGCTCTACTATCATAACAACCACTACTACTACCACTCTACTATCATAACAACCACTAATACTAACACTCAACTATCATAACAACCACTACAACTACTGCACTACTATCATAACAACCACTACTACGACCACTCTACTATCACAACAACCACTACTACTACTGCTCTACTATCATAACAACCACTACTACTACCAATCTACTACCATAACAACCACTACTACTACCACTCTACTATCATAACAACCACTACTGCTACCACTCTACTATCACAACAACCACTACTACTACTGCTCTACTATCATAACAACCACTACCACTCTACTATCATAACAACCACTACTACTACCACTCTACTATCATAACAACCACTACTGCTACCACTCTACTATCACAACAACCACTACTACTACTGCTCTACTATCATAACAACCACTACCACTCTACTATCATAACAACCACTACTACTACCACTCTACTACCATAACAACCACTACTGCTACCACTCTACTATCACAACAACCACTACTACTACTGCTCTACTATCATAACAACCACTACCACTCTACTATCATAACAACCACTACTACTACCACTCTACTATCATAACAACCACTACTACCACAACTCTACTATCACAACAACAACTACTACTACCACTCTACTATCACAACAACCACTACTACTACTGCTCTACTATCATAACAACCGCTACTACTACCACTCTAATATCATAACAACCATTACTACTACCACTCAACTATCATAACAACCACTACTACTACCACTCTACTATCATAACAACCACTACTACTACCACTCTACTATCATAACAACCACTACTACTACCACTCTAGTATCATAACAACCACTATTACTGCTTTACTATCATAACAACCACTACTACTACCACTCTACTATCATAACAACCACTACTACTACCACTCTACTATCACAACAACCACTTCTACTACCACTCTACTATCACAACACCCACTACTACTACTGCTCTACTATCATAACATCCACTACTACTACCACTCTACTATCATAACAACAACTACTACTACCACTCTACTATCATAACAACAACTACTACAACCACTCTACTTTCACAACACCCACTACTACTACAGCTCTACTATCATAACAACAACTACTACTACCACTCTACTATCATAACATCCACTGCTACTACCACTCTACTATCATAACAACCACTACTGCTACCACTCTACTATCACAACAACCACTACTACTACTGCTCTACTATCATAACATCCACTACTACTACCACTCTACTATCATAACAACAACTACTACTACCACTCTACTATCATAACAACAACTACTACAACCACTCTACTTTCACAACACCCACTACTACTACTGCTCTACTATCATAACAACGACTACTACTACCACTCTACTATCATAACATCCACTGCTACTACCACTCTACAATCACAACAACCACTACTACTACTGCTCTACTATCATAACAACCACTACTACTACCAATCTACTACCATAACAACCACTACTACTACCACTCTACTATCATAACAACCACTACTGCTACCACTCTACTATCACAACAACCACTACTACTACTGCTCTACTATCATAACAACCACTACCACTCTACTATCATAACAACCACTACTACTACCACTCTACTATCATAACAACCACTACTGCTACCACTCTACTATCACAACAACCACTACTACTACTGCTCTACTATCATAACAACCACTACCACTCTACTATCATAACAACCACTACTACTACCACTCTACTACCATAACAACCACTACTGCTACCACTCTACTATCACAACAACCACTACTACTACTGCTCTACTATCATAACAACCACTACCACTCTACTATCATAACAACCACTACTACTACCACTCTACTACCATAACAACCACTACTGCTACCACTCTACTATCACAACAACCACTACTACTACTGCTCTACTATCATAACAACCACTACCACTCTACTATCATAACAACCACTACTACTACCACTCTACTATCATAACAACCACTACTACTAACACTCAACTATCATAACAACCACTACAACTACTGCTCTACTATCATAACAACCACTACTACGACCACTCTACTATCATAACAACCACTACTACTACTGCTCTACTATCATAACAACCACTACTACTACCACTCAACTATCATAACAACCACTAGAACTACTGCTCTACTATCATAACAACCACTACTACTACCACAACAACCACTACTACTACTGCTCTACTATCATAACAACAACTACTACTACCACTCTACTATCATAACAACCACTACTACTACCACTGTACTATCACAACAACCACTACTACTACTGCTCTACTATCATAACAACCACTACTACTACCACTCTACTATCATAACAACCACTATTACTTCTTTACTATCATAACGACCACTACTACTACCACTCTATGATCATAACAACCACTACTACTACCACTCTACTATAACAACAACCACTTCTACTACCACTCTCTATCACAACACCCACTACTACTACTGCTCTACTATCATAACAACAACTACTACAACCACTCTACTTTCATAACAACCATTACTACTACCACTCTACTATCATAACAACCACTACTACTACCACACTTCTATCATAACATCCACTACTACTACCACTCTACTATCACAACAACCACTACTACTACTGCTCTACTATCATAACAACCACTACTACTACCACTCTACGATCATAACAACCACTAATACTAACACTCAACTATCATAACAACCACTACAACTACTGCACTACTATCATAACAACCACTACTACGACCACTCTACTATCACAACAACCACTACTACTACTGCTCTACTATCATAACAACCGCTACTACTACCACTCTACTATCATAACAACCACTACTACTACCACTCTACTATCACAACAACCACTACTACTACTGCTCTACTATCATAACAACCACTACTACTACCACTCTACTATCATAACAACCACTATTACTGCTTTACTATCATAACGACCACTACTACTACCACTCTATGATCATAACGACCACTACTACTACCACTCTACTATCACAACAACCACTTCTACTACCACTCTACTATCACAACACCCACTACTACTACTGCTCTACTATCATAACAACCACTACTACTACCACTCTACTATCATAACAACAACTACTACAACCACTCTACTTTCATAACAACCATTACTACTACCACTCTACTATCATAACAACCACTACAACTACTTCTCTACTATCATAATAACCACTTCTACTACCACTCTAGAATAATAACAACCACTACTACAACCACTCTTCTATCACAACAACCACTACTACTACCACTCTACAATTACAACAACCACTACAACTACTGCTCTACTATCATAACAACCACTACTGCTACCACTCTACTATCACAACAACCACTACTACTACCACTCTACTATCATAGCAACCACTACAACTACCACTCTACTATCATAACAACCACTACTATGACCACTCTACTATCACAACAACCACTACTACTACTGCTCTACTATCATAACAACCGCTACTACTACCACTCTACTATCATAACAACCACTACTACTACCACTCTACTATCACAACAACCACTACTACTACTGCTCTACTATCATAACAACCACTACTACTACCACTCTACTATCATAACAACCACTATTACTGCTTTACTATCATAACGACCACTACTACTACCACTCTATGATCATAACAACCACTACTACTACCACTCTACTATCATAACAACCACTACTACTACCACTCTACTATCACAACAACCACTACTACCACTGCTCTACTATCATAACAACCACTACCACTCTACTATCATAACAACCACTACTACTACCACTCTACTATCACAACAACCACTTCTACTACCACTCTACTATCACAACACCCACTACTACTACTGCTCTAGAATAATAACAACCACTACTACAACCACTCTTCTATCACAACAACCACTACTACTACCACTCTACAATTACAACAACCACTACAACTACTGCTCTATTATCATAACAACCACTACTGCTACCACTCTCACTCTACTATCACAACAACCACTACTACTACCACTCTACTATCAGTGCAACCACTACTACTACCACTCTACTATCATAACAACCACTACAACTACTGCTCTACTATCATAACAACCACTAATACTACAACTCTACTATCACAAAAACCACTACTGCCTCCACTCTACTATCACAACAACCAGTTCTACTACCACTCTACTACCATAACAACCACTACTATTACCACTCTACTATCATAACAACCACTACTACTACCACTCTACTATCACAACAACCACTACTACTACTGCTCTACTATCATAACAACCACTACCACTCTACTATCATAACAACCACTACTACTACCACTCAACTATCATAACAACCACTAGAACTACTGCTCTACTATCATAACAACCACTACTACTACCACAACAACCACTACTACTACTGCTCTACTATCATAACAACAACTACTACTACCACTCTACTATCATAACAACCACTACTACTACCACTGTACTATCACAACAACCACTACTACTACTGCTCTACTATCATAACAACCACTACTACTACCACTCTACTATCATAACAACCACTATTACTTCTTTACTATCATAACGACCACTACTACTACCACTCTATGATCATAACAACCACTACTACTACCACTCTACTATAACAACAACCACTTCTACTACCACTCTACTATCACAACACCCACTACTACTACTGCTCTACTATCATAACAACAACTACTACAACCACTCTACTTTCATAACAACCATTACTACTACCACTCTACTATCATAACAACCACTACTACTACCACTCTACTATCATAACAACCACTACTACTACCACTCTACTATCACAACAACCACTACTACTACTGCTCTACTATCATAACAACCACTACTACTACCACTCTACTATCATAACAACCACTAATACTAACACTCAACTATCATAACAACCACTACAACTACTGCACTACTATCATAACAACCACTACTACGACCACTCTACTATCACAACAACCACTACTACTACTGCTCTACTATCATAACAACCGCTACTACTACCACTCTACTATCATAACAACCACTACTACTACCACTCTACTATCACAACAACCACTACTACTACTGCTCTACTATCATAACAACCACTACTACTACCACTCTACTATCATAACAACCACTATTACTGCTTTACTATCATAACGACCACTACTACTACCACTCTATGATCATAACAACCACTACTACTACCACTCTACTATCACAACAACCACTTCTACTACCACTCTACTATCACAACACCCACTACTACTACTGCTCTACTATCATAACAACCACTACTACTACCACTCTACTATCATAACAACAACTACTACAACCACTCTACTTTCATAACAACCATTACTACTACCACTCAACTATCATAACAACCACTACAACTACTTCTCTACTATCATAATAACCACTTCTACTACCACTCTAGAATAATAACAACCACTACTACAACCACTCTTCTATCACAACAACCACTACTACTACCACTCTACAATTACAACAACCACTACAACTACTGCTCTACTATCATAACAACCACTACTGCTACCACTCTACTATCACAACAACCACTACTACTACCACTCTACAATTACAACAACCACTACAACTACTGCTCTATTATCATAACAACCACTACTGCTACCACTCTCACTCTACTATCACAACAACCACTACTACTACCACTCTACTATCAGTGCAACCACTACTACTACCACTCTACTACCATAACAACCACTACAACTACTGCTCTACTATCATAACAACCACTAATACTACAACTCTACTATCACAAAAACCACTACTGCCTCCACTCTACTATCACAACAACCAGTTCTACTACCACTCTACTACCATAACAACCACTACTATTACCACTCTACTATCATAACAACCACTACTACTACCACTCTACTATCACAACAACCACTACTACTACTGCTCTACTATCATAACAACCACTACCACTCTGCTATCATAACAACCACTACTACTACCACTCAACTATCATAACAACCACTAGAACTACTGCTCTACTATCATAACAACCACTACAACTACCACAACAACCACTACTACTACTGCTCTACTATCATAACAACAACTACTACTACCACTCTACTATCATAACAACCACTACTACTACCACTGTACTATCACAACAACCACTACTACTACTGCTCTACTATCATAACAACCACTACTACTACCACTCTACTATCATAACAACCACTATTACTTCTTTACTATCATAACGACCACTACTACTACCACTCTATGATCATAACAACCACTACTACTACCACTCTACTATAACAACAACCACTTCTACTACCACTCTACTATCACAACACCCACTACTACTACTGCTCTACTATCATAACAACAACTACTACAACCACTCTACTTTCATAACAACCATTACTACTACCACTCTACTATCATAACAACCACTACTACTACCACTCTACTATCATAACAACCACTACTACTACCACTCTACTATCACAACAACCACTACTACTACTGCTCTACTATCATAACAACCACTACTACTACCACTCTACTATCATAACAACCACTAATACTAACACTCAACTATCATAACAACCACTACAACTACTGCACTACTATCATAACAACCACTACTACGACCACTCTACTATCACAACAACCACTACTACTACTGCTCTACTATCATAACAACCGCTACTACTACCACTCTACTATCATAACAACCACTACTACTACCACTCTACTATCACAACAACCACTACTACTACTGCTCTACTATCATAACAACCACTACTACTACCACTCTACTATCATAACAACCACTATTACTGCTTTACTATCATAACGACCACTACTACTACCACTCTATGATCATAACAACCACTACTACTACCACTCTACTATCACAACAACCACTTCTACTACCACTCTACTATCACAACACCCACTACTACTACTGCTCTACTATCATAACAACCACTACTACTACCACTCTACTATCATAACAACAACTACTACAACCACTCTACTTTCATAACAACCATTACTACTACCACTCAACTATCATAACAACCACTACAACTACTTCTCTACTATCATAATAACCACTTCTACTACCACTCTAGAATAATAACAACCACTACTACAACCACTCTTCTATCACAACAACCACTACTACTACCACTCTACAATTACAACAACCACTACAACTACTGCTCTACTATCATAACAACCACTACTGCTACCACTCTACTATCACAACAACCACTACTACTACCACTCTACTATCATAGCAACCACTACTACTACCACTCTACTATCATAACAACCACTACAACTACTGCTCTACTACCATAACAACCACTACTATTACCAATCTACTATCATAACAACCACTACTACTACCACTCTACTATCACAACAACCACTACTACTACTGCTCTACTATCATAACAACCACTACCACTCTACTATCATAACAACCACTACTACTACCACTCTACTATCACAACAACCACTACTACTACTGCTCTACTATCATAACAACCACTACTACTACCACTCTACTATCATAACAACCACTACTACTACCACTCTACTATCACAACAACCACTACTACTACTGCTCTACTATCATAACAACCACTACCACTCTACTATCATAACAACCACTACTACTACCACTCTACTATCACAACAACCACTACTACTACTGCTCTACTATCATAACAACCACTACTACTACCACTCTACTATCATAACAACCACTACTACTACCACTCTACTATCACAACAACCACTACTACTACTGCTCTACTATCATAACAACCACTACTACTACCACTCTACTATCATAAAAACCAATATTACTGCTTTACTATCATAACGACCACTACTACTACCACTCTATGATCATAACAACCACTACTACTACCACTCTACTATCACAACAACCACTTCTACTACCACTCTACTATCACAACACCCACTACTACTACTGCTCTAGAATAATAACAACCACTACTACAACCACTCTTCTATCACAACAACCACTACTACTACCACTCTACAATTACAACAACCACTACAACTACTGCTCTATTATCATAACAACCACTACTGCTACCACTCTCACTCTACTATCACAACAACCACTACTACTACCACTCTACTATCAGTGCAACCACTACTACTACCACTCTACTATCATAACAACCACTACAACTACTGCTCTACTATCATAACAACCACTAATACTACAACTCTACTATCACAAAAACCACTACTGCCTCCACTCTACTATCACAACAACCAGTTCTACTACCACTCTACTACCATAACAACCACTACTATTACCACTCTACTATCATAACAACCACTACTACTACCACTCTACTATCACAACAACCACTACTACTACTGCTCTACTATCATAACAACCACTACCACTCTACTATCATAACAACCACTACTACTACCACTCAACTATCATAACAACCACTACAACTACTGCTCTACTATCATAACAACCACTACTACGACCACTCTACTATCATAACAACCACTACTACTACTGCTCTACTATCATAACAACCACTACTACTACTGCTCTACTATCATAACAACCACTACTACTACCACTCTACTATCACAACAACCTCTTCTACTACCACAACACCACCGACTACTACTGCTCTACTATCATAACAACCACTACTACTACCACTCTACTATCATAACAACCACTACTACTACCACTCTACTATCACAACAACCACTACTACTACAGCTCTACTATCATAACAACCACTACCACTCTACTATCATAACAACCACTACTACTACCACTCAACTATCATAACAACCACTACTACTACTGCTCTACTATCATAACAACCACAACTACTACCACTCCACTATCATAACAACCACTACTACTACCACTCTACTATCACAACAACCACTACTTCTACTGCTCTACTATCATAACAACCACTACTACGACCACTCTACTATCATAATTTCCACTACTACAACTGCTCTACTATCATAACAACCACTACTACTACCACTCTACCCTCATAACAACCCCTACTACTACCACTCTACTATCATAACAACCACTACAACTACTGCTCTACTATCATAACAACTCCTACTACTACCACTCTACTATCATAACAACCACTACAACTACTGCTCTACTATCAATACAACCACTACTACTACCACTCTACAATAATAACAACCACTACTACAACTACTCTTCTATCACAACAACCACTACTACTACTGCTCTACTATCACAACAACCACTACTACTACCACTCTACTATCATAACAACCACTACTACTACCACTCTACTATCATAACAACCACAACAACTACTGCTCTACTATCACAACAACCACTACTACTACCACTCTACTATCATAAAAGCCACTACTACTACTACTCTACTATCATAACAACCACTACTACTACCACTCTATTATCATAACAAACACTATTACTGCTTTACTATCATAACAACCACTACTACTACCACTCTACTATCATAACAACCACTACTACTACCACTCTACTATCACAACAACCACTTCTACTACCACTCTACTATCACAACACCAACTACTACTACTGCTCTACTATCATAACAACAACTACTTCAACCACTCTACTTTCATAACAACCACTACTACTACCACTCTACTATCATAACAACCACTACTACTACCACTCAACTATCATAACAACCACTACAACTACTGCTCTACTATCAATACAACCACTACTACTACCACTCTACAATAATAACAACCACTACTATAACCACGCTTCTATCACAACAACCACTACTACTATCACTCTACAATCATAACAACCCCTACTACTACCACTCTACTATCATAACAACCACTACAACTACTGCTCTACTATCATAACAACTCCTACTACTACCACTCTACTATCATAACAACCACTACAACTACTGCTCTACTATCAATACAACCACTACTACTACCACTCTAAAATAATAACAACCACTACTACTAACACTCTACAATCACAACAATCACTACTACTACTGCTCTACTATCATAACAACCACTACTACTACTGCTCTACTATCATAACAACTCCTACTACTACCACTCTACTATCATAACAACCACTACAACTACTGCTCTACTATCAATACAACCACTACTACTACCACTCTACAATAATAACAACCACTACTACTACCACTCTACAATCACAACAATCACTACTACTACTGCTCTACTATCATAACAACCACTACTACTACCACTCTACTATCATAAAAACCACTACTACTACCACTCTACTATCAAAACAACCACTACTACTACCACTCTACTATCATAACAACAACTACTACTAACACTCAACTATCATAACAACCACTACAACTACTGCTCTACTATCATAACAACCACTACTACGACCACTCTACTATCATAACAACCACTACTACTACCACGCTACCATCATAACAACCACTATTACTGCTTTACTATCATAACAACCACTACTACTACTGCTCTACTATCATAACAACCACTACTACTTCCACTCTACTGTCATAACAACCACTACTACTACCACTCTACTATCATAACAACCACTACAACCACTGCTCTACTATCATAACAACAACTAATACTACCACTCTACTATCACAACAACCACTACTACTACCACTATACTATCATAACAACCACTACTACTACCACTCTACAATAATAACAACCACTACTACAACAACTCTTCTATCACAACAACCACTACTAGTACCACTCTACAATCACAACAACCACTACTACTACTGCTCTACTATCATAACAACCACTACTACTACCACTCTACTATCATAAAAACCACTACTACTACCACTCTACTATCATAACAACCACTACTACTACCACTCTACTATCATAACAACAACTACTACTAACACTCAACTATCATAACAACCACTACAACTACTGCTCTACTATCATAACAACCACTACTACGACCACTCTACTATCATAACAACCACTACTACTACTGCTCTACAATCATAACAACCACTACTACTTCCACTCTACTGTCATAACAACCACTACTACTACCACTCTACTATCATAACAACCACTACAACCACTGCTCTACTATCATAACAACTCCTACTACTACCACTCTACTATCATAACAACCACTACAACTACTGCTCTACTATCAATACAACCACTACTACTACCACTCTACAATAATAACAACCACTACTACAACTACTCTTCTATCACAACAACCACTACTACTACTGCTCTACTATCATAACAACCACTACTACTACCACTCTACTATCATAACAACCACTACTACTACCACTCTACTATCATAACAACCACTACTACTACCACTCAACTATCATAACAACCACTACTACTACCACTCTACTATCATAACAACCACTACTACTACCACTCTACAATAATAACAACCACTACTACAACCACTCTTCTATCACAACAACCACTACTACTACCACTCTACAATCACAACAACCACTACTACTACTGCTCTAATATCATAACAACCACTACTACTACCACTCTACTATAACAACAACCACTACTACTACCACTCTACTATCATAACAACCACTACTACTACCACTCAACTATCATAACAACCACTACAACTACTGCTCTACTATCAATACAACCACTACTACTACCACTCTACAATAATAACAACCACTACTATAACCACTCTTCTATCACAACAACCACTACTACTATCACTCTACAATCACAACAACCACTCCTACTACTGCTCTACTATCATAAAAACCACTACTACTACCACTCTACTATCATAACAACCACTACTACTACCACTCTACTATCATAACAACCACTACTACTACCACTCAACTATCATAACAACCACTACTACTACCACTCTACAATCACAACAACCACTACTACTACTGCTCTACTATCATAACAACCACTACTACTACCACTCTACTATCATAAAAACCACTACTACTACCACTCAACTATCATAACAACAACTAATACTACCACTCTACTATCACAACAACCACTACTACTACCACTCTACTATCATAACAACCTCTACTACTACCACTTTACTATCACAACAACCACTACTACTAACACTCTACTATCATAACAACCACTACTACTACCACTCGACTATCATAACAACCACTACTACTACCACGCTACCATCATAACAACCACTATTACTGCTTTACTATCATAACAACCACTACTACTACTACTCTACTATCATAACAACCACTACTACTACCACTCTACTATCATAACAAACACTATTACTGCTTTACTATCATAACAACCACTACTACTAACACTCTACTATCATAACAATCACTACTACTACTGCTCTACTCTCATAATAACCACTTCTACTACCACTCTACTATCATAACAACCACTACTGCTACAACTCTACTATCATAACAACCACTACTACTAACACTCTACAATCATAACAATCACTACTACTACTGCTCTACTCTCATAATAACCACTTCTACTACCACTCTACTATCATAACAACCACTACTGCTACAACTCTACTATCACAACAACCACTACTACTACCACTCTACTATCATAACAACCACTACTACTACCACTCTACTCTCATAACAACCACTACTACTACCACTCTACTATCACAACAACCACTATTACTGCTTTACTTTCATAACGACCACTACTAATGCTCTACTATCATAACAACCACTACTACTACCACTCTACTGTCATAACAACCACTACTGCTACAACTCTACTATCACAACAACCACTACTACTACCACTCTACTATCATAACAACCACTACTACTACCACTCTACTCTCATAACAACCACTACTACTACCACTCTACTATCACAACAACCACTTCTACTACCACTCTACTATCACAACACCCACTACTACTGCTCTACTATCATAACAACCACTACTACTACCACTCTACTGTCATAACAACCACTACTACTACCACTCTACTATCACAACAACCACTATTACTACCACTCTACTATCACAACACACACTACTACTACTGCTCTACTATCATAACAACCACTACTGCTACCACTCTACTATCATAACAACCACTACTACTACCACTCTACTATCATAACAACCACTACTACTACTGCTCTACTATCATAACAACCCCTACTACTACCACTCTACTATCATAACAACCACTACTACTAACACTCAACTATCATAACAACCACTACAACTACTGCTCTACTATCATAACAACCACTACTACGATCACTCTACTATCATAACAACCACTACTAATACTGCTCTACTATCATAACAACCACTACTACTACCACTCTACTATCATAACAACCACTACTACTACCACTCAACTATCATAACAACCACTGAAACTACTGCTCTACTATCATAACAACTCCTCCTACTACCACTCTACTATCATAACAACCACTACAACTACTGCTCTACTATGAATACAACCACTACTACTACCACTCTACAATAATAACCACCACTACTACAACCACTCTTCTATCACAACAACCACTACTACTATCACTCTACTATCATAACAACCACTACTACTACCACTTGACTATCACAACAACCACTACTACTACCACGCTACCATCATAACAACCACTATTACTGCTTTACTATCATAACAACCACTACTACTACCACTCTACTATCATAACAAACACTATTACTGCTTTACTATCATAACAACCACTACTACTAACACTCTACTATCATAACAATCACTACTACTACTGCTCTACTCTCATAATAACCACTTCTACTACCACTCTACTATCATAACAACCACTACTGCTACAACTCTACTATCATAACAACCACTACTACTAACACTCTACAATCATAACAATCACTACTACTACTGCTCTACTCTCATAATAACCACTTCTACTACCACTCTACTATCATAACAACCACTACTGCTACAACTCTACTATCACAACAACCACTACTACTACCACTATACTGTCATAACAACCACTACTACTACCACTCTACTATCATAACAACCACTACTACTACCACTCTACTATCACAACAACCACTATTACTGCTTTACTTTCATAACGACCACTACTACTACCACTCTACTATCATAACAACCACTACTACTACCACTCTACTATCACAACAACCACTTCTACTACCACTCTACTATCACAACACCCACTACTACTGCTCTACTATCATAACAACCACTACTACTACCACTCTACTATCATAACAACCACTACTACTACCACTCTACTATCACAACAACCACTATTACTACCACTCTACTATCACAACACACACTACTACTACTGCTCTACTATCATAACAACAACTACTACTACCCCTCTACTATCATAACAACCACTACTACTACCACTCTACTATCACAACAACCACTACTACTACTGCTCTACTATCATAACAACCCCTACTACTACCACTCTACTATCATAACAACCACTACTACTAACACTCAACTATCATAACAACCACTACAACTACTGCTCTACTATCATAACAACCACTACTACGACCACTCTACTATCATAACAACCACTACTAATACTGCTCTACTATCATAACAACCACTACTACTACCACTCTACTATCATAACAACCACTACTACTACCAGTCAACTATCATAACAACCACTGAAACTACTGCTCTACTATCATAACAACTCCTACTACTACCACTCTACTATCATAACAACCACTACAACTACTGCTCTACTATCAATACAACCACTACTACTACCACTCTACAATAATAACCACCACTACTACAACCACTCTTCTATCACAACAACCACTACTACTATCACTCTACAATCACAACAACCACTACTACTACTGATCTACTATCATAACAACCACTACTACTACCACTCTACTATCATAACAACCACTACTACTACCACTCTACTATCATAACAACCACTACTACTACCACTCAACTATCATAACAACCACTACTACTACCACTCTACTATCATAACAACCACTACTACTACCACTCTACAATAATAACAACCACTACTACAACCACTCTTCTATCACAACAACCACTACTACTACCACTCTACAATCACAACAACCACTACTACTACTGCTCTACTATCATGACAACCACTACTACTACCACTCTACTATCATAACAACCACTACTACTACCACTCTACTACCAGAACAACCACTTCTACTACCACTTTAATATCACAACACCCACTACTACTACTGCTCTACTATCATAACAACAACTACTACTAACACTCTACTATCATAACAACCACTACAACTACTGCTCTACTATCAATACAACCACTACTACTACCACTCTACAAAAATAACAACCACTACTACAACCACTCTTCTATCACAACAACCACTACTACTACCACTCTACTATCACAACACCCACTACTACTACCACTCAACTATCATAACAACCACTACAACTACTGCTCTACTATCATAACAACTCCTACTACTACTACTCTACTATCATAACAACCACTACAACTACTGCTCTACTATCAATACAACCACTACTACTACCACTCTTCAATAATAACAACCACTACCACAACCACTCTTCTATCACAACAACCACTACTACTATCACTCTACAATCACAACAACCACTACTACTACTGCTCTACTATCATAACAACCACTACTACTACCACTCTACTATCATAACAACCACAACTACTACCACTCTACTATCATAACAACCACTACTACTACCACTCAACTATCATAACAACCACTACTACTACCACTCTACTATCATAACAACCACTACTACTACCACTCTACAATAATAACAACCACTACTACAACCACTCTTCTATCACAACAACCACTACTACTACCACTCTACAATCACAACAACCACTACTACTACTGCTCTACTATCATAACAACCACTACTACTTCCACTCTACTATCATAAAAACCACTACTACTACCACTCTACTATCATAACAACCACTTCAACTACTGCTCTACTATAATAACAACCACTACTACTACCACTCTACTATAACAACAACCACTACTACTACCACTCTACTATCATAACAACCACTACTACTACCACTCTACAATAATAACAACCACTACTACAACCACTCTTCTATCACAACAACCACTACTACTACCACTCAACAATCATAACAACCACAACAACTACTGCTCTACTATCATAACAACAACTACTACTACCACTCTACTATCACAACAACCACTACTACTACCATTCTACTATCATAACAACCACTACTACTACCACTCTACTATCATAAAAGCCACTACTACTACTACTCTACTATCATAACATCCACTGCTACCTACCACTCTACTATCATAACAAACACTATTACTGCTTTACTATCATAACAACCACTACAACTACTGCTCTACTATCATACCAACCACTACTACGACCACTCTACTATCATAACAACCACTACTACTACTGCTCTACTATCACAACAACCACTTCTACTACCACTCTACTATCACAACACCAACTACTACTACTGCTCTACTATCATAACAACAACTACTACAACCACTCTACTTTCATAACAACCACTACTACTACCACTCTACTATCATAACAACCACTACTACTAGCACTCAACTATCATAACAACCACTACTACTACTGCTCTACTATCATAACAACCACTACAACTACTGCTCTACTATCAATACAACCACTACTACTATCACTCTACTATCACAACAACCACTTCTACTACCACTCTACTATCACAACACCAACTACTACTACTGCTCTACTATCATAACAACAACTACTACAACCACTCTACTTTCATAACAACCACTACTACTACCACTCTACTATCATAACAACCACTACTACTACCACTCAACTATCATAACAACCACCACTTCTACTGCTCTACTATCATAACAACCACTACTTCCAATGCTCTACTATCATAACCACCACTACTCCTGCTCTCCCATCATAACCACCACTACAACTTCTGCTCTACTATCATAACAACCACTACTACTGCTCTACTATCATAGCTACCATCACTACTAATGCTCTACTATTATAACCACCACTACCACCACTTCTCTACTTTCATAACAACCACTTCTCCTGCTCTACTATCATAACAACCACTACTACTACTGTTCTACTATCATAACAACCACTACTACTACTGCTATACTGTCACAACAACCACTACTACTGCTCTACTATCAAAAGCACCACTACAACTGCTCTACTATCATAACCACTCCTACTACTGTTCTACTATCATAACCACCACTACTACTGCTCTCCTATCATAACAACCACTACTACTGCTCTACTATCATAGCTACCATCACTACTAATGCTCTACTATTATAACCACCACTACCACCACTTCTCTACTTTCATAACAACCACAACTACTGCTCTACTATCATAACAACCACTACTACTACTGCTCTTCTATCATTACAACTAGTATTACTACTGCTTTACTATCATAACAACCACTACTACTGCTCTACTATCATAACAACCACTACTACTGTTCTACTATAATAACAACCACTTCTACTGCTCTACTATCATTACAACCACTACTACTACTGCTCTTCTATCATTACAACCAGTACTACTACTGCTTTACTATCACAACAACCACTACTACTGCTCCACTATCATAACCACCACTTTTACTGCTCTACTATCATAACAACCAGCACCACTACTACTCTACTACCATAACAACCACTACTACTGCTCTACTATCATAACCACCACTACAACTTTTTCTCAACTATCATAAAAACCAGCACCACTACAGCTCTACTATCATAACAACCACTACTACTACTGCTCTTCTATCATTACAACTCGTATTACTACTGCTTTACTATCATAACAACCACTACTACTGCTCTACTATCATAACAACCACTACTACTGTTCTACTATAATAACAACCACTTCTACTGCTCTACTATCATTACAACCACTACTACTACTGCTCTTCTATCATTACAACCAGTACTACTACTGCTTTACTATCACAACAACCACTACTACTGCTCCACTATCATAACCACCACTTTTACTGCTCTACTATCATAACAACCAGCACCACTACTACTCTACTACCATAACAACCACTACTACTGCTCTACTATCATAACCACCACGACAACTTTTTCTCAACTATCATAAAAACCAGCACCACTACAGCTCTACTATCATAACAACCACTAATACTACTGCTCTACTATCATAACAACCACGACTACTACTACTGCTCTACTATCATAACCACCACTACGCCTGCACTCCTATCATAACCACCTCTACTACTGCTCTACCATAATAACAACCACTACAACTCCTGTTCTACTATCATAACCACAACTACTATTACTGCTCTACTATCATAACAGCCACTACTAATGCTCTACTATCATAACAACCAGCACTTCTACTGCTCTACCAAAAAACAACCAGCACCACTTCTACTGCTCTACTATCATAACAACCAGCACTTCTACTGCTCTACCAAAAAACAACCAGCACCACTTCTACTGCTCTACTATCATAACAACCACTACTTCCACTGCTCTACTATCATAACCACCACTACTACTGCTCTCCTATCATAACCACCACTACTACTGCTCTACTATCATAACAACCAGCACCACTACTACTCTACTATCATAACAAACACTACTACTGCTCTCCTATCATAACCACCACTACTACTGCTCTACTATCATAACAACCAGCACCACTACTACTCTACTATCATAACAACCACAACTACTGCTCTACTGTCATAACAACCACTACTACTACTGCTCTTCTATCATTACAACTAGTATTACTACTGCTTTACTATCATAACAACCACTACTACTGCTCTACTATCATAACAACCACTACTACTGTTCTACTATAATAACAACCACTTCTACTGCTCTACTATCATTACAACCACTACTACTACTGCTCTTCTATCATTACAACCAGTACTACTACTGCTTTACTATCACAACAACCACTACTACTGCTCCACTATCATAACCACCACTTTTACTGCTCTACTATCATAACAACCAGCACCACTACTACTCTACTACCATAACAACCCCTACTACTGCTCTACTATCATAACCACCACTACAACTTTTTCTCAACTATCATAAAAACCAGCACCACTACAGCTCTACTATCATAACAACCACTACTACTACTGCTCTTCTATCATTACAACTAGTATTACTACTGCTTTACTATCATAACAACCACTACTACTGCTCTACTATCATAACAACCACTACTACTGTTCTACTATAATAACAACCACTTCTACTGCTCTACTATCATTACAACCACTACTACTACTGCTCTTCTATCATTACAACCAGTACTACTACTGCTTTACTATCACAACAACCACTACTACTGCTCCACTATCATAACCACCACTTTTACTGCTCTACTATCATAACAACCAGCACCACTACTACTCTACTACCATAACAACCACTACTACTGCTCTACTATCATAACCACCACGACAACTTTTTCTCAACTATCATAAAAACCAGCACCACTACAGCTCTACTATCATAACAACCACTAATACTACTGCTCTACTATCATAACAACCACGACTACTACTACTGCTCTACTATCATAACCACCACTACGCCTGCACTCCTATCATAACCACCTCTACTACTGCTCTACCATAATAACAACCACTACAACTCCTGTTCTACTATCATAACCACAACTACTATTACTGCTCTACTATCATAACAGCCACTACTAATGCTCTACTATCATAACAACCAGCACTTCTACTGCTCTACCAAAAAACAACCAGCACCACTTCTACTGCTCTACTATCATAACAACCAGCACTTCTACTGCTCTACCAAAAAACAACCAGCACCACTTCTACTGCTCTACTATCATAACAACCACTACTTCCACTGCTCTACTATCATAACCACCACTACTACTGCTCTCCTATCATAACCACCACTACTACTGCTCTACTATCATAACAACCAGCACCACTACTACTCTACTATCATAACCAACACTACTACTGCTCTCCTATCATAACCACCACTACTACTGCTCTACTATCATAACAACCAGCACCACTACTACTCTACTATCATAACAACCACAACTACTGCTCTACTGTCATAACAACCACTACTACTACTGCTCTTCTATCATTACAACTAGTATTACTACTGCTTTACTATCATAACAACCACTACTACTGCTCTACTATCATAACAACCACTACTACTGTTCTACTATAATAACAACCACTTCTACTGCTCTACTATCATTACAACCACTACTACTACTGCTCTTCTATCATTACAACCAGTACTACTACTGCTTTACTATCACAACAACCACTACTACTGCTCCACTATCATAACCACCACTTTTACTGCTCTACTATCATAACAACCAGCACCACTACTACTCTACTACCATAACAACCCCTACTACTGCTCTACTATCATAACCACCACTACAACTTTTTCTCAACTATCATAAAAACCAGCACCACTACAGCTCTACTATCATAACATCATAACAACCACTAATACTACTGCTCTACTATCATAACAACCACGACTACTACTACTGCTCTACTATCATAACCACCACTACGCCTGCACTCCTATCATAACCACCTCTACTACTGCTCTACCATAATAACAACCACTACAACTCCTGTTCTACTATCATAACCACAACTACTATTACTGCTCTACTATCATAACAGCCACTACTAATGCTCTACTATCATAACAACCAGCACTTCTACTGCTCTACCAAAAAACAACCAGCACCACTTCTACTGCTCTACTATCATAACAACCAGCACTTCTTCTGCTCTACCAAAAAACAACCAGCACCACTTCTACTGCTCTACTATCATAACCACCACTACTCCTGCTCTCCTATCATAACCACCACTACAACTTCTGCTCTACTATCATAACAACCACTACTACTACTGTTCTACTATCATAACAACCACTACTACTACTGTTCTACTATCATAACAACCACTACTACTACTGCTATACTGTCACAACAACCACTACTACTGCTCTACTATCAAAAGCACCACTACAACTGCTCTACTATCATAACCACTCCTACTACTGTTCTACTATCATAACCACCACTACTACTGCTCTCCTATCATAACCACCACTACTACTGCTCTACTATCATAACAACCAGCACCACTACTACTCTACTATCATAACAACCACAACTACTGCTCTACTATCATAACAACCACTACTACTACTGCTCTTCTATCATTACAACTAGTATTACTACTGCTTTACTATCATAACAACCACTACTACTGCTCTACTATCATAACAACCACTACTACTGTTCTACTATAATAACAACTACTTCTACTGCTCTACTATCATAACAACCACTACTACTACTGCTCTTCTATCATTACAACTAGTATTACTACTGCTTTACTATCATAACAACCACTACTACTGCTCTACTATCATAACAACCACTACTACTGTTCTACTATAATAACAACTACTTCTACTGCTATACTATCATAACAACCACTACTTCTACCTCGCTAGTATCATAACCACCTCTACTCCTGCTCTCCTATCATAACCACCACTACAACTTAACAACCACTACTATCATAACAACCACTACCACCACTAATCTA
Source organism: Oncorhynchus clarkii lewisi (assembly GCF_045791955.1). NCBI lineage: Eukaryota > Metazoa > Chordata > Actinopteri > Salmoniformes > Salmonidae > Oncorhynchus > Oncorhynchus clarkii. The sequence continues at coordinate 12,768,166 of NC_092148.1, read as the reverse complement.
CTATCATAAAAACCACTACTACTGTTCTACTATCTCAGCCTCCAGTATTTATGCTGCAGTAGTTTATGTGTCGGGGGGCTAGGGTCAGTTTGTTATTTCTGGAGTACTTCTCCTGTCCTATTCGGTGTCCTGTGTGAATCTAAGTGTGCGTTCTCTAATTCTCTCCTTCTCTCTTTCTCTCTCTCGGAGGACCTGAGCCCTAGGACCATGACCCAGGAATACCTGACATGATGACTCCTTGCTGTCCCCAGTCCACCTGACTGTGCTGCTGCTCCAGTTTCAACTGTTCTGCCTTATTATTATTCGACCATGCTGGTCATTTATGAACATTTGAACATCTTGGCCATGTTCTGTTATAATCTCCACCCGGCACAGCCAGAAGAGGACTGGCCACCCCACATAGCCTGGTTCCTCTCTAGGTTTCTTCCTAGGTTTTGGCCTTTCTAGGGAGTTTTTCCTAGCCACCGTGCTTCTACACCTGCATTGCTTGCTGTTTGGGGTTTTAGGCTGGGTTTCTGTACAGCACTTTGAGATATCAGCTGATGTACGAAGGGCTATATAAATACATTTGATTTGATTTGATAACAACCACTACTACTGCTTTACTATCATAACAACCACTACTACTGCTCTACTATCATAACAACCACTACTACCACTGCTCTTCTATCATTACAACCAGTACTACTACTCCTTTACTATCATAACAACCACTACTACTGCTCTACTATCATAACAACCACTACTACTGTTCTACTATAATAACAACCACTTCTACTGCTCTACTATCATAACAACCACTACTACTACTGCTCTTCTATCATTACAACCAGTACTACTACTGCTTTACTATCATAACAACCACTACTACTGCTATACTATCATAACAACCACTATTTCTACTGCTATACTATCATAACAACCACTACTACTGCTCTACTATCATAACAACCACTACTACTGCTCTACTATCATAACAAACACTACTACTGCTCAACTATCATAACAACCAGCACCACTACTGCTCTACTATCATTACAACCACGACTACTACTACTGCTCTACTATCATAACCACCACTACTCCTGCACTCCTATCATAACCACCTCTACTACTGCTCTACTATCATAACAACCACTACTAATGCTCTACTATCATAACAACCACTACTTCCACTGCTCTCCTATCATAATCACCACTACAACTTCTGCTCTACTATCATAACAACCACTACTACTGCTCTACTATCATAGCTACCAACACTACTAATGCTCTACTATTATAACCACCAATACCACCACTGCTCTACTATCATAACAACCACTACAACTGTTCTACTATCATAACAACCACTTCTACTGCTCTACTATCATTACCACTACTTCTACTGCTCTTCTATCATTACAACCAGTACTACTACTGCTTTACTATCATAACAACCACTACTACTGCTATACTATCATAACAACCACTATTTCTACTGCTATACTATCATAACAACCACTACTACTGCTCTACTATAATAACAAACACTACTACTGCTCAACTATCATAACAACCAGCACCACTACTGCTCTACTATCATAACAACCACTACTACCACTGTTCTACTATCATAACAACCACTACTACTACTGCTATACTGTCACAACAACCACTACTACTGCTCTACTATCAAAAGCACCACTACTACTGCTCGAATAGCATAGCTACCATCACTACTAATGATCTACTATTATAACCACCACTACCACCACTGCTCTACTATCATAACAACCACTACTACTGTTATACTATCATAACAACCACTAGCACTGTTCTACTATCATAACAACCACTACTACTGCCTACTATCATAACAACCGGTACTACTAATGCTTTACTATCATAACAACCACTACTACTACTGCTATACTGTCACAACAACCACTACAACTGCCCTACTATCAAAAGCACCACTACTACTGCTCTAATAGCATAGCTACCATCACTACTAATGATCTACTATTATAATCACCACTACCACCACTGCTCTACTATCATAACAACCACTACTACTGTTATACTATAATAACAACCACTACTACTGCTCTACTATCATAACCACCACAACTACTGCTCTACTATCATAGCAACCAGCACTACTACTGCTCTACTATCATAACCACCACTACTACTGCTCTACTATCATAACCACAACTTCTACTGCCCTACTATCATAACCACCACTACTACTGCTCTACTATCATAACAACCACTACTAATGCTCTACTATCATAACAACCAGCACTTCTACTGCTGTACCAAAAAAACAACCAGCACCACTTCTACTGCTCTACTATCATAGCAACCAGCACTACTACTGCTCTACTATCATAACCACCACTACTACTGCTCTACTATCATAACCACAACTACTACTGCTCTACTATCATAACCACCACTACTATTGCTCTACTATCATAACAACCATTACTAATGCTCTACTATCTTAACAACCAGCACTTCTATTGCTGTACCAAAAAAACAACCAGCACCACTTCTACTGCTCTACTATCATAACCACCACTACAACTTCTGCTCTACTATCATAACAACCACTACAACTGTTCTACTATCATAACAACCACTTCTACTGCTCTACTATCATTACCACTACTTCTACTGCTCTTCTATCATTACAACCAGTACTACTACTGCTTTACTATCATAACAACCACTACTACTGCTATACTATCATAACAACCACTACTACTGCTCTAATATCATAACCACCACAACTACTGCTCTACTATCAGAGCAACCAGCACTACTACTGCTCTACTATCATAACCACCACTACTACTGCTCTACTATCATAACCACAACTACTACTGCTCTACTATCATAACAACCACTACTACTACTGTTCTACTATCATAACAACCACTACTACTACCGCTATACTGTCACAACAACCACTACTACTGCTCTACTATCATAACCACCACTACTACTACTCTACTTTCATAACAACCATTACCACTACTGCTCTACTATCATAACCACCACTACTACTGCTCTACTTTCATAACCACCACTACTACTGCTCTACTATCATAACCAACACTACTACTGCTCTCCTATCATAACCACTACTACTACTGCTCTACTATCATAACAACCAGCACCACTACTACTCTACTATCATAACAACCACTACTTCTACTGCTCTACTATCATAACCACGTCTACTAATGATCTACTATCATAACAACCCCTACTACTGCTCTACTATCACAACAAACACTACCCTTGCTCCACCATAATAACAACCACTACTTCTGCTCTTCAGTCATAACCACCACTACAACTTTTGCTCAAATATCATAAAAACCAGCACCACTTCTGCTCTACTATCATAACAACCACTACTACTACTGCTCTACTATCATAACAACCACGACTACTACTACTGCTCTACTATCATAACAACCACCAATACTACTGCTCTACTATCATAACAACCCCTATTACTGTTCCACTATCACAACAACGACCAGTTATGCTACAGAAGTTACTATTACTACTACTACTAGTACTGCTAATTCTACCTGTAGTAACTTGACAAGGAATGGCCACAAGCAATTCAATATTACTTTCCTTTACTTTCAACCTAAGAAATAAAAGGTGTATAACCATGTACAAACAGTACAAATACAGAGAAGTGATACAGCCCACTCAACCTGTGGTAGAGTCACATTGAACAGGTACAACTCTGGGTGATCATCAGAGGGGAAAAGTCACGGTCAAAGCTAATGCCAATAATAACCATGAACACATGAATAGTAATCATACTAAACTGTAGGTACGTACAATATTCAATGTAATTATTTATATAGTGTCAACACTATAACACTACTGATACTTCTACTACTGTCCAGGGTTATAGTGCCAAGTTTATTTTAATTGCATCACTTCAGGATATTAATTGAAATTCAAGCCCTGGGGTTGAAAGTCCTCATAGTATTTATTGTCTGACTGAATTGAAATTTAGCTGACCCAAACCCTGCTATTCTACTGACCTCTCTACTACCTCCTATGCTGTCGTTGCTTAAATCATGCCGGCCCAGTCAGCCATGTGATTTGACTAATGGGACTTCTGTTGAACATCATTAGCCGTTTAGCCAGACACCACAGCTACAGTAACAGATGGACCAGGGCATATTGGAACGCAACAACAGACTGAGATACCTGTATAAAGCTGCCTTCTCAAAGAGAAGACGAGAATCTTTAGAAAAATTGCCACTTTCTGTGCCTTTTTTCCACTTGACTTTGAGTGTATCTCTTCAGTCTTGACCTTCACCAATGACAAATTGATATGGATAACTGCCATATTGAAACACAATGACACAGAATAGGAAAAGCATACACACACACGTTCCTCCAAACAAAAACCTTTTACTAAGCTCTGTCTCATCCCTGGGGCTTTCTCTCCACTTGACTGTGCTTTCTGTGTTTTCTATTCGCTCTCTCTCTCTCTCTCTCTCTCTCTCTCTCTCTCTCTCTCTCTCTCTCTCTATCTCTGTGTGTCTCTCTCTCTCTCTCTGTGTCTCTCTCTCTCTGTGTCTCTCTCTCTGTCTGTATCTCTCTCTCTCTCTCTCTCTCTCTCTCTCTATCTCTGTGTGTCTCTCTCTCTCTCTCTGTGTCTCTCTCTCTCTGTGTCTCTCTCTGTCTCTCTCGCTCTCTCTCTCTCTCTCTCTCTCTCTCTCTCTCTCTGTCTCTCTATCTCTGTGTGTATCTCTCTCTCTCTGTGTCTCTCTCTGTGTGTCTCTTTCTCTCTGTGTCTCTCTCTCTCTCTCTCTCTCTCTCTCTCTCAGACCATAGCTGTAGACTGTTTTTGTTTTGATGGCATCCTTCTCTCTTCGCACCTCCAGCCAGCTCCAACCAGCTCCAGCCTGCCAAATCTGGCAGGTGTGTCAAATCCACACAGTACATCTGACCTACTTGGCAGGTGAGGTCAGGTAGAGCTGGCGCTGCCACCACACAGCTGGCATGTTCCAGCAAGTTGGTTTTAGGGAAAACATGGGCAATAGGGGGTAGGGGCAATTCTGTCAAACGGCCACCCATGACACCCTGCCAGACATGTCCACAGACGTGTGGGTACATGGTAGCTGCCTGGGCGGCAAAGTATATATAATCCCCTGTCTCTATCAAGCCCTAGACAAAACAACCAACTGCTTCTCAAATCATATACAAACTACTGCTTGTATCAAACCCTTTGCAAACTACTTTAGATCTCAAAAGGAGAAAGGAAACCTTTGTGCACTGCAGAGGTGCTGGTTGTGGAGAGATCAATAAGATCTCAGAGTCACACATTGTGCAACCATTATCCAGAGAAAATGGTGATAGATGCTATAGATTCACATGAGGCAGTGTGTAACGACACAACTATTACAGTTCATCAAATCATCGGTCAGTGTCTCTCCTCCTGAATGCAGTTATGACAAGACATAACAACATGACATAATATAAACTGACATAAGAGGAATAACGGAATAATGGAATAGAAGAGGATGTCAGAAAGGAAATGTGAATGTGAGAAACATCTCCTATCCTCTAGGAATAAATCCTCTTTTTTAGTAATCCCCACATACAGTATAATACCTTCCTATTACCAGATCCATCCTCACTTAACAGCTGCTGTTACTAGAGCCCTCCACCATACTGCACCATTGTTCAGCCGGGGGTACACAGACGTAAGAGCAAGGGCATGCTAAACGCCACAAATAACATAAATAAAAGCAACAACAAATACAACCTGTGAGTGCACATCTGAACGCTCCGTTTCCCATGCATAGAGTGTTTCCCACGTGGTCCGGGTGTTTAACTCTTACCCAGGATCTTGTTTCATAGACTTTATCAGTGTGTAGGCAGCTAAAGGGCTTTGTCCGCCACGCCACGAGCAAAGACGATTAAACAACGAGTCAAGCCAAACAAGGAGCATCCTATTGAGACAATACAGTGTGTGTGTGTGTGTGTGTGTGTGTGTGTGTGTGTAGACTGTAAAAATGACAATTAAGCATTAGTGTTTTGACAGCCTCTGCTAAAAACAGCCTTTCTCACTATTACAGGCTAAATCTCTTTCTCTCTAATCCCCGACTTGGAAATGGACAATGGACAAACATAGTGCTACAATAACACCCTATCAGAATTCAATTATTGAATTATCTGGCTCACTGTCATCTCTATTTCTACTGAAATGTCTATATGTGTCTCTACTATTCCTTGAGGTTTAGTCAGTCTGTCTGTTTCATCCATTATTTCTTGCAGTCCATTTCTGTCCTTCTCTCCCTCTGTCTCTTTGTGCCTCTCCGTCTCTCTCTCTGGTCCTCAGCTTATCTGTAATGACTATAAAACTGTCACAAGTTGTGATGATCCCTCCAAACAACACGGACACACACAAACTAAATATTTCCTTTCATCAGATGGAAGACAGAGAGAAAAGGGAGAGAGGAGCAAGAGAGGAAGGTATATAAAAAGAGATTCTCAAGAATAGTGCTGCTACTAATGCCTGAAAGTCATAGTACAGCATCCCTCATTCATCAGGCCTCATCCCCTGTTCAACATCCCTCATTCATCAGGCATCATCCCCTGTTCAACATCCCTCATTCCTCAGGCCTCATCCCCTGTTCAACATCACTCATTCCTCAGGCCTTATCCCCTGTTCAACATCCCTCATTCATCAGGCATCATCCCCTGTTCAACATCCCTCATTCCTCAGGCCTCATCCCCTGTTCAACATCCCTCATTCATCAGGCCTCATCCCCTGTTCAACATCCCTCATTCCTCAGGCCTTATCCCCTGTTCAACATCCCTCATTCATCAGGCATCATCCCCTGTTCAACATCCCTCATTCCTCAGGCCTCATCCCCTGTTCAACATCCCTCATTCATCAGGCCTCATCCCCTGTTCAACATCCCTCATTCCTCAGGCCTTATCCCCTGTTCAACATCCCTCATTCCTCAGGCCTCATCCCCTGTTCAACATCCCTCATTCATCAGGCCTCATCCCCTGTTCAACATCCCTCATTCCTCAGGCCTCATCCCCTGTTCAACATCCCTCATTCCTCAGGCCTTATCCCCTGTTCAACATCCCTCATTCCTCAGGCCTCATCCCCTGTTCAACATCCCTCATTCATCAGGCCTCATCCCCTGTTCAACATCCCTCATTCATCAGGCCTCATCCCCTGTTCAACATCCCTCATTCCTCAGGCCTTATCCTCTGTTCAACATCCCTCAATCCTCAGGCCTCATCCCCTGTTCAACATCCCTCATTCCTCAGGCCTAATCCCCTGTTCAACATCCCTCATTCATCAGGCCTCATCCCCTGTTCAAGATCCCTCATTCCTCAGGCCTCAGCCCCTGTTCAACATCCCTCATTCATCAGGCCTTATCCCCTGTTCAACATCCCTCATTCATCAGGCCTTATCCCCTGTTCAACATCCCTCATTCCTCAGGCCTTATCCCCTGTTCAACATCCCTCATTCCTCAGGCCTTATCCCCTGTTCAACTTCCCTCATTCCTCAGGCCTCATCCCCTGTTCAACATCCCTCATTCCTCAGGCCTCATCCCCTGTTCTACATCCCTCATTCATCAGGCCTCATCCCCTGTTCAACATCCCTCATTCATCAGGCATCATCCCCTGTTCAACATCCCTCATTCATCAGGCATCATCCCCTGTTCAACATCCCTCATTCATCAGGCATCATCCCCTGTTCAACATCCCTCATTCCTCAGGCCTCATCCCCTGTTCAACATCACTCATTCCTCAGGCCTTATCCCCTGTTCAACATCCCTCATTCATCAGGCATCATCCCCTGTTCAACATCCCTCATTCCTCAGGCCTCATCCCCTGTTCAACATCCCTCATTCATCAGGCCTAATCCCCTGTTCAACACCCCTCATTCCTCAGGCCTTATCCCCTGTTCAACATCCCTCATTCCTCAGGCCTCATCCCCTGTTCAACATCCCTCATTCATCAGGCCTCATCCCCTGTTCAACATCCCTCATTCCTCAGGCCTCATCCCCTGTTCAACATCCCTCATTCCTCAGGCCTTATCCCCTGTTCAACATCCCTCATTCCTCAGGCCTCATCCCCTGTTCAACATCCCTCATTCATCAGGCCTCATCCCCTGTTCAACATCCCTCATTCATCAGGCCTCATCCCCTGTTCAACATCCCTCATTCCTCAGGCCTTATCCTCTGTTCAACATCCCTCAATCCTCAGGCCTCATCCCCTGTTCAACATCCCTCATTCCTCAGGCCTAATCCCCTGTTCAACATCCCTCATTCATCAGGCCTCATCCCCTGTTCAAGATCCCTCATTCCTCAGGCCTCAGCCCCTGTTCAACATCCCTCATTCATCAGGCCTTATCCCCTGTTCAACATCCCTCATTCATCAGGCCTTATCCCCTGTTCAACATCCCTCATTCCTCAGGCCTTATCCCCTGTTCAACATCCCTCATTCCTCAGGCCTTATCCCCTGTTCAACTTCCCTCATTCCTCAGGCCTCATCCCCTGTTCAACATCCCTCATTCCTCAGGCCTCATCCCCTGTTCAACATCCCTCATTCATCAGGCCTCATCCCCTGTTCAACATCCCTCATTCCTCAGGCCTTATCCCCTGTTCAACATCCCTCATTCATCAGGCCTCATCCCCTGTTCAACATCCCTCATTCATCAGGCCTCATCCCCTGTTCAACATCCCTCATTCCTCAGGCCTTATCCCCTGTTCAACATACCTCATTCCTCAGGCCTTATCCCCTGTTCAACATCCCTCATTTCTCAGGCCTTATCCCCTGTTCAAGATCCCTCATTCCTCAGGCCTCGTTCCCTGTTCAAGATCCCTCATTCCTCATTCCTCAGGCCTCATCCCCTGTTCAGGGTCCCTCACTCCTATGATCCCCAGTTCATCTCAGCATAGCATTTGCCCCTGTTCCCATCATGACCCAACAAATCATCACCATCTCCCCACCTTATTCCCTCAGCCAGTCCCAATTCATTCCCTCCCCCTTCCCCTTGGCCCTAACCCTCCAGTATTTGCAGATCTGTAAGGTGGAAGCAATATGGTGGAAGCTCTAACACAGAACTGCTGATACCTATCCAGACCTTACAGATCTGCAAACATCAAATGGTTAGGACCAAGGGGTAGGTGTAGGGAGCATCTTGCCTTACCCTTTGCCCTTTGACCTCCATCTCCCCCTTTCTCCTCCCATCTCCTTTTTACCCCCTACCACACCTTAAACTTTCCCCAAGTCTCCCCTCACTATCTACATCCTTCCCCTTCCTCCATCCCTCCTCCGCCCCTGTCCTCACCGTCTCCCTTCCTCCTCCCGTCCTCCCTTATCCTCCCCATCTCCCGGCCTCCTTCCTCCTCCCCTCCTCCCCTGTCCTCACCGTCTCCCACCAGCTGCAGCAGGGCCAGGTCGAGGGGGCGTTTCCAGCGGGAGTTCTTGTGCAGGGCGATACCGTAGCCTGTGGTGGCAAATACCTTCCCAGAGCCTATGGTCATCACCTTTGACAAGCAAACATCAATCAATCAATCAAGCAAGCAACTACTCACTCAATCACTCACTCACCCAACCAATCAACCAAGCAATACATCACATTTTGTATTGCTATTTTCACAAATGCAATTTTCACAAAGTGACAGCAACCCACTATCTAGCTGACAATAAAACACAATAAAGGAGTAAATAGATAGAATACATCAAGTCAAACTTGTCTGGTCATCACCTTACAACCCTCGTCTTTCCTGGCCATGTAGTTCAACACAGCTGCATCGTAGATAAAGGCATCCAACTTCCTGTAGAGAGAGCGGGGGAGTTAAAGAGTTAATAGAACAGGGGGATGGAGTAGAGAAAGAGAAAGGCAAGAGTTGAGAGAGTGAGAGAGATCTGAAGTTAGAACGAGAGAGAGGGAGAAGAGAGAAAGGGAGAAAGTGCTAAAGAGAGTGAAAAGTAAAGAGAGTGAAAGAGAGAGGGGATGGAAGGTGGAGAGATAAGGATTTATAGTACTGTGAGAAAAGAGATGGGAGGAGAGAGAGAGAGGGAAAGACGATTTACACACTTCCGGGGCAAAAGACACATGGGGGAGAGAGATAGAGAGTGATGAGTATTATAAAGTTTAAGCACAAACACACCGAGAGAACACACAGGGGAGGAAATAACCAGAGAGAGAGAGAGTGAGAGAGAGAGAGAGGGTGGGTGGGGGAGAGGGCATATATTAAAGAAAGGAAAGGAAATAATGATGGAGAGATAAAGAGAGGTTGAGGTAGAGCGAAAGAGAGAGAGAGAAGAGGGGTGAGAGAGGAAGACAGAGGGAGTGACAGAGAGCATCTCATTCCCAGCACATTAACAGTGTTCTATAAATGGGGTGGTGAGGCAATCGGGGAGAGATGATGACAGGGGCTTAGTGACAGTAAACTGTAAGGATTATACAACCCAGCAGACATATGATGCAGATTTAACAAGAGAAGAAGAGAGGAAAAGGGAAAAGAGGAGAGGTATGCAGAGAGAAGGAGAGGAGAGAGTAGAGGAGAGGTATGCAGAGAGAAGGAGAGGAGAGAGTAGAGGAGAGGGATGCAGAGTGAAGGAGAGGGGAGTGTAGAGGGGAGGGGTGGAGAGAGAAGGAGAGGAGAGAGTAGAGGAGAGGGATGCAGAGAGAAGGAGAGGAGAGAGTAGAGGAGAGGGATGCAGAGAGAAGGAGAGGAGAGTGTAGAGGGGAGGGGTGGAGAGAGAAGGAGAGGAGAGAGTAGAGGAGAGGGATGGAGAGAGAAGGAGAGGAGAGAGTAGAGGAGAGGGATGCAGAGAGAAGGAGAAGAGAGAATAGAGGAGAGGTATGCAGAGAAACGGAGAGGAGAGAGTAGAGGAGAGGGATGCAGAGAGAAGGATAGGAGAGAGTAGAGGAGAGGGATGCAGAGAGAAGGAGAGGAGAGAGTAGAGGAGAGGGATGCAGAGAGAAAGAGAGGAGAGAGTAGAGGAGAGGGATGCAGAGAGAAGGAGAGGAGAGGGTAGAGGAGAGGGATGCATAGAGAAGGAGTGGAGAGAGTAGAGGGGAGGGATGGAGAGAGAAGGAGAGGAGAGTGTAAAGGAGAGGGATGCAGAGAGAAGGAGAGGAGAGGGGAGAGGGAAGGAGAGGAGAGTGTAGAGGGAGGGATGGAGAGAGAAGGAGAGGAGAGGGTAGAGGGGAGGGATGCAGCGAGAAGGAGAGGAGAGTGGAGAGGGGAGGGATGCAGAGAGAAGGAGAGGAGAGGGGAGAGGAGAGGGTAGAGGGGAGGGATGCAGAGAGAAGAAGAGTAGAGCGATGGAGAGAGAAGGAGAGGAGAGGGGAGAGGAAAGGGATGGAGAAATAAGGAGAGGAGAGTGTAGAGGAGAGGGATGCAGAGAGAAGGGGAGGAGAGAGTAGAGGAGAGGGATGCAGAGAGAAAGAGAGGAGAGAGTAGAGGAGAGGGATGCAGAGAGAAGGAGAGGAGAGGGTAGAGGAGAGGGATGCATAGAGAAGGAGTGGAGAGAGTAGAGGGGAGGGATGGAGAGAGAAGGAGAGGAGAGTGTAAAGGAGAGGGATGCAGAGAGAAGGAGAGGAGAGGGGAGAGGGAAGGAGAGGAGAGTGTAGAGGGAGGGATGGAGAGAGAAGGAGAGGAGAGGGTAGAGGAGAGGGATGGAGAGAGAAGGAGAGGAGAGTGTAGAGGGGAGGGATGCAGCGAGAAGGAGAGGAGAGTGGAGAGGGGAGGGATGCAGAGAGAAGGAGAGGAGAGGGGAGAGGAGAGGGTAGAGGGGAGGGATGCAGAGAGAAGAAGAGTAGAGCGATGGAGAGAGAAGGAGAGGAGAGGGGAGAGGAAAGGGATGGAGAAATAAGGAGAGGAGAGTGTAGAGGAGAGGGATGCAGAGAGAAGGGGAGGAGAGGGTAGAGGAGAGGTATGGAGAGAGAAGGAGAGTAGAGGGGAGAGGAGAGGGTAGAGGGGAGGATGCAGAGAGAAGGAGAGTAGAGGGATGGAGAGAGAAGGAGAGGGGAGAGGAGAGGGATGGAGAAAGAATGAGAGGAGAGTGTAGAGGAAAGGGATGCAGAGAGAAGGAGAGGAGAGGGTAGAGGAGAGGGTAGAGGGGAGGATGCAGAGAGAAGGAGAGGAGAGGGGAGAGGAGAGGGTAGAGGGGAGGGATGCAGAGAGAAGGAGAGGAGAGGAGAGCGGTGGAGAAAGAAGGAGAGGAGAGTGTAGAGGGGAGGGATGGAGAGAGAAGGACAGGAGAGGGTAGAGGAGAGGGATGGAGAGAGAAGGAGAGGAGAGAGTAGAGGAGAGGGATGGAGAGAGAAGGAGAGGAGAGAGTAGAGAGGGATGCAGAGAGAAGGACAGGAGAGGGTAGAGGAGAGGGATGGAGAGAGAAGGAGAGGAGAGAGTAGAGGAGAGGGATGCAGAGAGAAGGACAGGAGAGGGTAGAGGAGAGGGATGGAGAGAGAAGGAGAGGAGAGAGTAGAGGAGAGCGGTGGAGAAAGAAGGAGAGGAGAGTGTAGAGGGATGGAGAGAGAAGGACAGGAGAGGGTAGAGGAGAGGGATGGAGAGAGAAGGAGAGGAGAGGGGGGAAGTATTTGACTGTTTCTGTAAAATTTTTGGGTGAGAAGTTTTAGGGTGAGAGGTTGATATTGTGAGAGGGAAGTTTAGGGGAAAGAGTGAGAGTGAGGGGATCATCTCATAGACATAGTTCAGATCCCAGAGGGGACAGAAAGAAAGACAGACCCAGTCTTGAGGTTGTTAATGGCGTCCTCCACCCCTCTCTGGTTATATTTGACCATGTAATGGTGCATGCCAGGGTAGTTACTGCGGATGTTCTTCTCTGTACTTCCATTGGGCACCGTGCCAAACTTCAGAGGTGGGTACTGCTCTGTGGGGTGCTGGAACTGAAAGAGAGGTGAGAAAGGTGAGTTTGAGTTGGGCTAAACATCCCTATTTTATGAAGAAACAATGGGCCTATGTTTGAATAGAGAGGGGAGAAGCCTGTGCTTTGCTACAGTACAAGGAAGTATATTTTTTTCTACATCAGAGAACCATAGAGGCTGAACCACATAAACCGTATGAATCCAGTTGTATTGTAAAATAAGTGTATCTGTAGCCATGTCCAATCACCATAACACTGAGCAGTATCACAACAACAAAGTATTGACCATAAAGCACTGAGCTGTAATAGGCCATGACAGTACACTCAACATCAAGCTCAAAATACCATGCTATCATATTCAACCAAAACATTGAACCTCAGAAAGCAGAGAGAGAGAAAGAAAGAGAGAGAGAGCGAGAGAGAGAGAGAGAGAGAGAGAGAGAGAGAGAGAGAGAGAGAGAGAGAGAGAGAGAGAGAGAGAGAGAGAGAGAGAGAGAGGGAGCCTGGACATCATTGTGTGCTTGCGAGTGAAATTGATGTTAAACTATTTTTAAACATTGGTACATCAGAATCAAACCCTTACCTATAACCCTTACCTATAACCCTTACCTATAACCCTTACCTATAACCTTTACCTATAACCCTTACCTATAACCCTTACCTATAACCCTTACCCATAACCCTTACCCATAACCCTTACCTATAACCCTTACCTATAACCCTTACCTATAACCTTTACCTATAACCCTTACCTATATCCCTTACCTATAACCCTTACCTATAACCCTTACCTATAACCCTTACCTATAACCCTTACCTATAACCCTTACCCATAACCATTACCTATAACTCTTACCTATAACCCTTACCTATAACCCTTACCCATAACCCTTACCTATAACTCTTACCTATAACCCTTACCTATAACCCTTACCTATAACCCTTACCCATAACCCTTACCCGTAACCCTTACCTATAACCCTTACCTATAACCCTTACCTATAACCCTTACCTATAACCCTTACCCATAACCCTTACCTATAACCCTTACCCACCTTTCAAAAAAAAACACACCACCATTCTTCTATGTTTACCTTTTTGTCTGAGAGTCCAGAGACAGTGTCTATGTACTCCTCCTGGATCATGAAGGCAGCCAGGTTGGCTGTGTAGGAAGCCAGGAAGATGACAGCGAAGAAGGCCCAGATCAGCACCATGATCTTACTGGTGGTTCCTCTGGGGTTCTCCACTGGGACCGAGTTATTGAACACAATGGCCCACAGCAACCACACAGACTTTCCTATGGTGAACGTAGAGCCTCCTGCTTCTGGATGGAGAGAGGGAGAGGAGGGGATGGGGGGAGACCAGGGTTGGGGCAGAGAGGGAGTTTGGTGGGGTGGGGTAAGAGGGAGAGAGAGAGAGAGAGAGAGAGAAAGAGGGAGGACGTGAGGGAAAAGGAGGAGGAGAGTCCCTCACTGGAAAAGTATGAGTGCATCCAGTCAACAGTCCTCTCAATAGAGCTTTAAATGAAGGCCTGCAGTGTTAACGGGATACCAGCATGCTAGCAGATACCAATAGAGCTTTAAATGAAGGCCTGCAGTGTTAAAGGGATACCAGCATGCTAGCAGATACCAATAGAGCTTTAAATGAAGGCCTGCAGTGTTAAAGGGATACCAGCATGCTAGCAGATACCAATAGAGCTTTAAATGAAGGCCTGCAGTGTTAAAGGGATACCAGCATGCTAGCAGATACCAATAGAGCTGTAAATGAAGGCCTGCAGTGTTAAAGGGATACCAGCATGCTAGCAGATAACAATATAGCTTTACGTGAAGGCCTGCAGTGTTATCGGGATACCAGCATGCTAGCAGATACCAATATAGCTTTAAATGAAGGCCTGCAGTGTTATCGGGAAACCAGCATGCTAGCAGATACCAATAGAGCTTTAAATGAAGGCCTGCAGTGTTAAAGGGATACCAGCATGCTAGCAGATACCAATAGAGCTTTAAATGAAGGCCTGCAGTGTTAACGGGATACCAGCATGCTAGCAGATACCAATAGAGCTTTAAATGAAGGCCTGCAGTGTTAAAGGGATACCAGCATGCTAGCAGATGCCAATAGAGCTTTAAATGAAGGATTGCAGTGTTAAAGGGATACCAGCATGCTAGCAGATACCAATAGAGCTTTAAATGAAGGCCTGCAGTGTTAAAGGGATACCAGCATGCTAGCAGATACCAATAGAGCTTTAAATGAAGGCCTGCAGTGTTAAAGGGATACCAGCATGCTAGCAGATACCAATAGAGCTTTAAATGAAGGCCTGCAGTGTTAAAGGGATAACAGCATGCTAGCAGATAGCGCAAAGACTGGAAGTCTATTGGTATCGCTAGTTAGTATTGGCTCGCGAAACAGTGTTTTCAACCCATTTTACTGTAAGCAACGTTCATGGACAATATTGTTCCACACAAGATGAACTAAATATCCAAAACCCCTGGAATGACTGATCCATGCCTTATGATAAGGTATATTTACTGTTTTTAAGGTGTTTTATTTCCTGTTTTTATTTGATCTGAACTAGTATTGATTCCATGCTCTTTTTAAGATCCTATTGTGGATTTTCTATTTCTTTACCTTTGGTACTGAACACTGCATTGATGAGGAAAGGCTTTAAAGTAAGCATTTCACTGTACTGTTTACACCTGTTGTATCCCGTGCATGTGACATATAAACTTTGATTTGAAATAAGTAAATAATACTTTGCGGATTCCCTCTCAAGCACTTTCAATAAATATTGAACACCACCGCTTTCAACACTGAGATGAGAGATGAAGGGAATGTGTGAGAGGAGGACAGAGAGGTAGAGAGGTAAAATATGTACAGCACAGCAGTCATGCTGTAAAAGATGAGAGAGAGAGAGACCTGAGAGAGAGAGAGAGAGAGAGACCTAAGAGAGAGAGAGAGACCTAAGAGAGAGAGAGACCTAAGAGAGAGAGAGAGAGAGAGAGAGAGAGACCTAAGAGAGAGAGAGAGAGACCTAAGAGAGAGAGAGACATAAGAGAGAGAGACCTAAGAGAGAGAGAGAAAGACCTAAGAGAGAGAGAGACCTAAGAGAGAGAGAGAGACCTAAGAGAGAGAGCGAGAGAGAGAGACCTAAGAGAGAGAGAGAGAGACCTGAGAGAGAGAGAGAGAGAGAGAGAGAGACCTAAGAGAGAGAGACCTAAGAGAGAGACCTTCACTTTTGTATATTATCTATCTCACTTGCTTTGGCAATGTTAACACGTTTCCCATGCCAATAAAGCCATCTGAATTGAATTGAATTGAATTGAGAGAGAGAGAGACCTAAGAGAGAGATACCTAAGAGAGAGAGAGAGAGAGACCTAAGAGAGAGAGAGAGAGAGAGAGACCTAAGAGAGAGAGAGAGAGACCTAAGAGAGATACCTAAGAGAGAGAAGGAGAGAGAGAGACCTAAGAGAGAGACCTAAGAGAGAGAGAGACCTAAGAGAGAGAGAGAGAGAGAAAGACCTAAGAGAGAGAGAGAGAGAGAAAGACCTAAGAGAGAGAGAGAGAGAGAAAGACCTAAGAGGGAGAGATAGAGAAAAACCCAAGAGAGAGAAGGAGAGAGAGACCTAAGAGAGAGAG
Organism: Oncorhynchus clarkii lewisi; assembly: GCF_045791955.1. Taxonomy (NCBI): domain Eukaryota; kingdom Metazoa; phylum Chordata; class Actinopteri; order Salmoniformes; family Salmonidae; genus Oncorhynchus; species Oncorhynchus clarkii. The sequence goes on along the minus strand of NC_092148.1, from coordinate 12,751,627 downwards.
AGAAAGACCTAAGAGAGAGAGAGAGAGAGAGAAAGACTTAAGAGAGAGACCTAAGAGAGAGAATGAGAGATAGACCTAAGAGAGAGAGAGAGAAAGAAAAACCTAAGAGAGAGAGAGAAGTAGAGAGAAACCTAAGAGCGAGAGAGAGAGAAAGACCTAAGAGAGAGACCTAAGAGAGAGAAGGAGAGAGAGACCTAAGAGAGAGAAGGAGAGAGAGAGAAACCTAAGAGAGAGAAGGAGAGAGAGACCCTAAGAGAGAGAAGGAGAGAGAGACCTTAAGAGAGAGAAGGAGAGAGAGACCTATGAGAGAGAAGGAGAGAGAGAGAGATCTAAGAGAGAGAAGAGAGAGAGAGAGAGAGAGAGACCTAAGAGAGAGAAGGAGAGAGAGAGAGAGAGGAGAGAGAGGGAGAGAGAGAAGGAGAGAGAGAGATATACCTAAGAGAGAGAAGGAGAGAAAGACCTAAGAGAGAGAAGGAGAGAGAGAGAGACCTAAGAGAGAGAAGAGAGAGAGAGAGAGAGAGAGAGAGACCTAAGAGAGAGAGAGAGAGAGAGAGGGGGGGAGAGAGACCTAAGAGAGAGGAGAGAGAGACATAAGAGAGAGAAGGAGAGAGAGAGAGACCTAAGAGAGAGAAGGAGAGAGAGAGAGTCCTAAGATAGAGAAGGAGAGAGAGACCTATGAGAGAGAAGGAGAGAGAGAGAGAGACCTAAGAGTGAGAAGGAGAGAGAGAGAGAGAGAGAGACCTAAGAGAGAGACCTTCACTTTTGTATATTATCTACCTCACTTGCTTTGGCAATGTTAACACGTTTCCCATGCCAATAAAGCCATCTGAATTGAATTGAATTGAATTGAGAGAGAGAGAGACCTAAGAGAGAGAGACCTAAGAGAGAGAGAGAGAGACCTAAGAGGGAGAGAGAGAGACCTAAGAGAGAGAGAGAGAGACCTAAGAGAGATACCTAAGAGAGAGAAGGAGAGAGAGAGACCTAAGAGAGAGACCTAAGAGAGAGAGAGACCTAAGAGAGAGAGAGAGAGAGAGAAAGACCTAAGAGAGAGAGAGAGAAAGACCTAAGAGAGAGAGAGAGAGAGAAAGACCTAAGAGAGAGACCTAAGAGAGAGAATGAGAGAGAGACCTAAGAGAGAGAGAGAGAGAGAGAAAGAAAGACCTAAGAGAGAGAGAGAAGGAGAGAGAAACCTAAGAGCGAGTGAGAGAGAAAGACCTAAGAGAGAGACCTAAGAGAGAGAAGGAGAGAGAGACCTAAGAGAGAGAAGGAGAGATAGAGAAATACCCAAGAGAGAGAAGGAGAGAGAGACCTAAGAGAGAGAGAGAGAGAGAAAGACCTAAGAGAGAGAGAGAGAGAGAAAGACCTAAGAGAGAGACCTAAGAGAGAGAATGAGAGAGAGACCTAAGAGAGAGAGAGAGAAAGAAAGACCTAAGAGAGAGAGAGAAGGAGAGAGAAACCTAAGAGCGAGAGAGAGAGAAAGACCTAAGAGAGAGACCTAAGAGAGAGAAGGAGAGAGAGACCTAAGAGAGAGAAGGAGAGAGAGAGAAACCTAAGAGAGAGAAGGAGAGAGAGACCCTAAGAGAGAGAAGGAGAGAGAGACCCTAAGAGAGAGAAGGAGAGAGAGACCTAAGAGAGAGAAGGAGAGAGAGAGAGATCTAAGAGAGAGAAGAGAGAGAGAGAGAGAGAGACCTAAGAGAGAGAAGGAGAGAGAGAGAGAGAGAGAGAGAGAGAGAGAGAGAGAGAGAGAAGGAGAGAGAGATATACCTAAGAGAGAGAAGGAGAGAAAGACCTAAGAGAGAGAAGGAGAGAGAGAGAGACCTAAGAGAGAGAAGGAGAGAGAGAGAGAGAGAGAGAGAGAGAGACCTAAGAGAGAGAGAGAGAGAGAAAGAGAGGGAGAGAGACCTAAGAGAGAGGAGAGAGAGACATAAGAGAGAGAAGGAGAGAGAGAGAGACCTAAGATAGAGAAGGAGAGAGAGACCTATGAGAGAGAAGGAGAGAGAGAGAGAGACCTAAGAGAGAGAAGGAGAGAGAGAGAGAGAGAGACCTAAGAGAGAGAAGGAGAGAGAGAGAGTCCTAAGAGAGAGAAGGAGAGAGAGAGAGAGACCTAAGAGAGAGAAGGAGAGAGAGAGAGAGAGAGAGAGAGAGAGACCTAAGAGAGAGAGAGAGAGAGAAAGAGAGGGAGAGAGACCTAAGAGAGAGGAGAGAGAGACATAAGAGAGAGAAGGAGAGAGAGAGAGACCTAAGAGAGAGAAGGAGAGAGAGAGAGTCCTAAGATAGAGAAGGAGAGAGAGACCTATGAGAGAGAAGGAGAGAGAGAGAGAGACCTAAGAGAGAGAAGGAGAGAGAGAGAGAGAGACCTAAGAGAGAGAAGGAGAGAGAGAGAGTCCTACGAGAGAGAAGGAGAGAGAGAGAGACCTAAGAGTGAGAAGGAGAGAGAGAGAGAGAGAGAGAGAGAGAGACCTAAGAGAGAGAATGAGAGAGAGAGAGAGAGAGAGAGAGACCTAAGAGAGAGACCTTCACTTTTGTATATTATCTACCTCACTTGCTTTGGCAATGTTAACACATTTCCCATGCCAATAAAGCCATCTGAATTGAATTGAATTGAATTGAGAGAGAGAGAGACCTAATAGAGAGAGACCTAAGAGAGAGAGAGAGAGAGACCTAAGAGAGAGAGAGAGAGAGACCTAAGAGAGAGAGAGAGAGACCTAAGAGAGATACCTAAGAGAGAGAAGGAGAGAGAGAGACCTAAGAGAGAGACCTAAGAGAGAGAGAGAGACCTAAGAGAGAGAGAGAGAGAGAGAAAGACCTAAGAGAGAGACCTTCACTTTTGTATATTATCTACCTCACTTGCTTTGGCAATGTTAACACATTTCCCATGCCAATAAAGCCATCTGAATCTGAGAGACCTAAGAGAGAGAGAGACCTAAGAGAGAGAGAGAGAGAGAGAAAGACCTAAGAGAGAGAGAGAGAGAAATACCCAAGAGAGAGAAGGAGAGAGAGACCTAAGAGAGAGAGAGAGAAAGACCTAAGAGAGAGAGAGAGAGAGAAAGACCTAAGAGAGAGACCTAAGAGAGAGAATGAGAGAGAGACCTAAGAGAGAGAGAGAGAAAGAAAGACCTGAGAGAGAGAGAGAAGGAGAGAGAAACCTAAGTGCGAGAGAGAGAGAAAGACCTAAGAGAGAGACCTAAGAGAGAGAAGGAGAGAGAGACCTAAGAGAGAAGGATAGAGAGAGAAACCTAAGAGAGAGAAGGAGAGAGAGACCCTAAGAGAGAGAAGGAGAGAGAGACCTAAGAGAGAGAAGGAGAGAGAGAGAGATCTAAGAGAGAGAAGAGAGAGAGAGAGAGACCTAAGAGAGAGAAGGAGAGAGAGAGAGAGGGGAGAGAGAGAGGGAGAGAGAGAAGGAGAGAGAGAGATATACCTAAGAGAGAGAAGGAGAGAAAGACCTAAGAGAGAGAAGGAGAGAGAGATACCTAAGAGAGAGAAGGAGATAGAGAGAGAGAGAGAGAGAGAGAGAGAGAGAGAGAGACCTAAGAGAGAGAGAGAGAGAGAGAGAGGGAGAGAGACCTAAGAGAGAGGAGAGAGAGACATAAGAGAGAGAAGGAGAGAGAGAGAGACCTAAGAGAGAGAAGGAGAGAGAGAGGGAGATAGACCTAAGAGAGAGAAGGAGAGAGAGAGAGACCTAAGAGAGAGAAGGAGAGAGAGACCTAAGAGAGAGAAGGAGAGAGAGAGAGAGACCTAAGAGAGAGAAGGAGAGAGAGAGAGTCCTAAGAGAGAGAAGGAGAGAGAGACCTAAGAGAGAGAAAGAGAGAGAGAGAGAGAGAGAGACCTAATAGAGAGAGACCTAAGAGAGAGAAGGAGAGATAGCACGGAGAGACCTATGAGAGAGAAGGAGAGAGAGAGAGAGACCTAAGAGAGAGAAGGAGAGAGAGAGAGACCTAAGAGAGAGAAGGAGAGAGAGAGAGTCCTAAGAGAGAGAAGGAGAGAGAGAGAGAGACCTAAGAGTGAGAAGGAGAGAGAGAGAGAGAGAGAGAGAGACCTAAGAGAGAGAATGAGAGAGAGAGAGAGAGAGAGAGAGAGAGAGAGAGGGAGATAGACCTAAGAGAGAGAAGGAGAGAGAGAGAGACCTAAGAGAGAGAAGGAGAGAGAGACCTAAGAGAGAGAAGGAGAGAGAGAGAGAGACCTAAGAGAGAGAAGGAGAGAGAGAGTCCTAAGAGAGAGAAGGAGAGAGAGACCTAAGAGAGAGAAAGAGAGAGAAGGAGAGAGCGAGAGAGACCTAAGAGAGAGAAGGAGAGAGAGAGAGTCCTAAGAGAGAGAAGGAGAGAGAGACCTAAGAGAGAGAAGGAGAGAGAGCGCGGAGGTATCGGACAGAGGCAGGAAACATACAGAATATGACAGCGGTGCAAACTGCACTGCTAAATAATAAATGTCTGCTTCAATATTAAACATATAGGGCTGCAATGCAACATATGAGAGACAGTATTGGTTTCCATCCTCTGATACACACACTTTCATACCAATCAATATTTCTGCAGTGATACTTGATTGACTGACCAACCAACATCATCAACAACATCAACAGCATAAACAAGGCATAGACATGTCCTGTGGTGATGGACATGTACATCAGCCAAACACAGTGTAGGGAGGGTATTCTGGAATGTTCTGTCACATGATCTATGAGACACTGAACATATAGAACAACTGTATTGTGTGTCACCTAGGAAACAACATGGCTACAAAACATGGACCCAGCATAGCCTCTTTCTAATGGAACTCTGTCACTTACTCTTTCCGCTGGAAAGGCTGCGGTTGTAGCCGACTGGACTGAAGAACTCAAATATGAAGACGGTCACAGCCACCACGGTCAGGCACATGACGAACATCATCACCCACACCGCTGGACTATAGGGCTCTGAGGGAGAGGAGAGGAGAGGAGAGGAGTGGAGAGGAGAGGAGAGGAGAGGAGAGGAGAGGAGAGGAGAGGAGAGGAGAGGAGAGGAGAGGAGAGGAGAGGAGAGGAGAGGAGAGGAGAGGATCAACAAAGACATTCAGTATAAACACAACTTAGAACACATTAATAACTCTACCTACATGTACATATTACCTCAACTAACCTATACATCCCTAGAACACATTAATTACTCTACCTAAATGTACATATTACCTCAACTAACCCATACATCCCTAGAACACATTAATAACTCTACCTACATGTACATATTACCTCAACTAACCTATACATCCCTAGAACACATTAATTACTCTACCTAAATGTACATATTACCTCAACTAACCCATACATACCTAGAACACATTAATAACTCTACCTACATGTACATATTACCTCAACTACCTGTACCCCCACACACTGACTCTGTACCGGTACCCACACACGCTGACTCTGTACCTGTACCCCCACACACTGGCTCTGTACCTGTACCCCCACACACTGACTCTATACCGGTACCCCCACACACTGACTCTGTACCTGTACCCCCACACACTGACTCTGTACCTGTACCCCCACACACTGACTCTGTACCTGTACCCACACACTGACTCTGTACCGGTACCCACACACATTGACTCTGTACCGGTACCCCCACACACTGACTCTGTACCGGTGCCCCCACACACTGACTCTGTACCGGTGCCCCCACACACTGACTCTGTACCGGTACCCACACACACTGACTCTATACCGGTGCCCCCACACACTGACTCTGTACCGGTACCCACACACACTGACTCTGTACCGGTGCCCCCACACACTGACTCTGTACCGGTGCCCCCACACACTGACTCTGTACCGGTGCCCCCACACACTGACTCTGTACCAGTACCCACACACACTGACTCTGTACCGGTGCCCCCACACACTGACTCTGTACCGGTACCCACACACACTGACTCTGTACCGGTACCCACACACACTGACTCTGTACCGGTGCCCCTGCACACTGACTCTGTACCGGTGCCCCCACACACTGACTCTGTACCGGTACCCACACACACTGACTCTGTACCGGTGCCCCTGCACACTGACTCTGTACCGGTGCCCCCACACACTGACTCTGTACCGGTGCCCCTGCACACTGACTCTGTACCGGTACCCCCTGTATATAGTCTCGCTATTGTTATTTTACTGCTGCTCTTTAATTACTTGTTACTTTCATTTCTTATTCTTATCATATTTTTTTAAACTGCATTGTTGGTTAGGGGCTCGTAAGTAAACATTTCACTGTAATACCTGTTGTATTCGGCGCATGTGACTAATACAATTGGATTTTATTTGATTTGTTGATAGAGGCGACTGAGAATCCATCAGAGCCCAAACCAATCTAAGTTACAGAGCTCTGCGAGCAAACAATCCAGCTAGCTAACACAGCATGACCCACTACTCCAGTGTTTCTGTGTCTTCCAGTCCATTCTGTTTACTGTAATTCAATCTAAAAGATTATTTCACCTGCTGACAGACTGGAAGTATAAGCTGAAACGACGTGACAAAGTAAAAGTAACAACAAACGCAAGTAAAGATTGAACCATTTGATGGAACCACAGCACTTTTGAATTGGGAGAGGGTAAGCTGATCCTAGATCTGTGCATAAGGTTCATTTACATTTTAGTCATTTAGCAGACTCTCATATTGTCACAATTCCTCTCCTTGTTCGGGCGGTGTTTGGTGGTCGACGTCACCGGTCTTCTAGCCATTGCCGATCCATTTTTCATGTTCCATTTGTTTTGTCTTGTTTTCACACTCACCTGGTTTCAAATCCCGAATTACATGTTGTATATTTTCCCCCTGTTTCCCCCATGTCCTTGTCGGGAATTGTTTATTGTAAGTTCTTGTGCTATGTGTTACTGGTGCCAATGTGTTTGTTGTTTTATATTATATATTAAACTGTTCTGCCTATTCACCAAGTTCTGCTCTCCTGCGTTGCACTTCCCTGCCACCCCTTACACTTATCCAGAGTGACTTACAGTTAGTTCATTAATCTTAACATACAGTAGCTAGGTGGGACAACCACACATCACTGTCATTGTAAGTACACTTTTCCTCAATAAAGTAGCTATCAGCAAAGTCACAGCTAGACAGGGAGGAGGTGGAGAGTCATGTGCAAGTGGGAATTTAATTTTTACCTGGACCATCAATAATGTCCAGATTTACTTCAACCTCATCAGTTCCTTCACTCACCCAGGAAGGCAGAGGGTGAGACGGTTCCATTGCTACGGGAGACCATGACGCTGATGCCCGTCTCCACGAAGGGGACGGAGAAGTCCACGACCTCTGACCTCTCCTCGTTGATGGTGAGGGATCCGATGGCCATATCTGCTCGCTGTCCCACCACCTGATGGACAGGAGGAGAAACTACATTCAGAGAGATAGAGGAGTACACTGGCCACATAACACATTATTATAGGAGAAACTACAGTCAGAGAGAAAGAGGGGTACACTGGCCTTATAACACATTATTATAGGATAAACTACAGTCAGAGAGATAGAGGGGTACACTGGCCTTATAACACATTATTATAGGATAAACTAAAGTCAGAGAGATAGATGGGTACACTGGTCACATAACACATTATTATAGGAGAAACTACATTCAGAGAGATAGAGGGGTACACTGGTCTTATAACACATTATTATAGGATAAACTACATTCAGAGAGATAGAGGGGTACACTGGCCTTATAACACATTATTATAGGATAAACTACATTCAGAGAGATAGAGGGGTACACTGGTAACATAACACATTATTATAGGATAAACTACATTCAGAGAGATAGAGGGGTACACTGCCACATAACACATTATTATAGGATAAACTACATTCAGAGAGATAGAGGGGTACACTGGTCTTATAACACATTATTATAGGATAAACTACATTCAGAGAGATAGAGGGGTACACTGGTCACATAACACATTATTATAGGATAAACTACATTCAGAGAGATAGAGGGGTACACTGCCACATAACACATTATTATAGGATAAACTACATTCAGAGAGATAGAGGGGTGCACTGGTCTTATAACACATTATTATAGAATAAACTACATTCAGAGAGATAGAGGGGTACACTGGTCTTATAACACATTATTATAGGATAAACTACATTCAGAGAGATAGAGGGGTACACTGCCACATAACACATTATTATAGGATAAACTACATTCAGAGAGATAGAGGGGTACACTGGTCTTATAACACATTATTATAGGATAAACTACATTCAGAGAGATAGAGGGGTACACTGGTCTTATAACACATTATTATAGGATAAACTACATTCAGAGAGATAGAGGGGTACACTGGTCTTATAACACATTATTATAGGAGAAACTACATTCAGAGAGATAGAGGGGTACACTGGTCTTATAACACATTATTATAGGATAAACTACATTCAGAGAGATAGAGGGGTACACTGGCCTTATAACACATTATTATAGGATAAACTACAGTCAGAGAGATAGATTGGTACACTGGTCTTATAACACATTATTATAGGATAATCTACAGTCAGAGAGATAGAGGGGTACACTGGACTTATAACACATTATTATAGGATAAACTACATTCAGAGAGATAGAGGGGTACACTGCCACATAACACATTATTATAGGATAAACTACGTTCAGAGAGATAGAGGGGTACACTGGCCTTATAACACATTATTATAGGATAAACTACATTCAGAGAGATAGAGGGGTACACTGGTCTTATAACACATTATTATAGGATAAACTACATTCAGAGAGATAGAGGGGTGCACTGGTCTTATAACACATTATTATAGAATAAACTACATTCAGAGAGATAGAGGGGTACACTGGTCTTATAACACATTATTATAGGATAAACTACATTCAGAGAGATAGAGGGGTACACTGCCACATAACACATTATTATAGGATAAACTACATTCAGAGAGATAGAGGGGTACACTGGTCTTATAACACATTATTATAGGATAAACTACATTCAGAGAGATAGAGGGGTACACTGGTCTTATAACACATTATTATAGGATAAACTACATTCAGAGAGATAGAGGGGTACACTGGTCTTATAACACATTATTATAGGAGAAACTACATTCAGAGAGATAGAGGGGTACACTGGTCTTATAACACATTATTATAGGATAAACTACATTCAGAGAGATAGAGGGGTACACTGGCCTTATAACACATTATTATAGGATAAACTACAGTCAGAGAGATAGATTGGTACACTGGTCTTATAACACATTATTATAGGATAATCTACAGTCAGAGAGATAGAGGGGTACACTGGACTTATAACACATTATTATAGGATAAACTACATTCAGAGAGATAGAGGGGTACACTGCCACATAACACATTATTATAGGATAAACTACGTTCAGAGAGATAGAGGGGTACACTGGCCTTATAACACATTATTATAGGATAAACTACATTCAGAGAGATAGAGGGGTACACTGGTCTTATAACACATTATTATAGGATAAACTACATTCAGACAGATAGAGGGGTACACTGGCCTTATAACACATTATTATAGGATAAACTACATTCAGAGAGATAGAGGGGTACACTGGTCTTATAACACATTATTATAACACATTATTATAGGATAAACTACATTCAGAGAGATAGAGGGGTACACTGGCCTTATAACACATTATTATAGGATAAACTACATTCAGAGAGATAGAGGGGTACACTGGTCACATAACACATTATTATAGGATAAACTACATTCAGAGAGATAGAGGGGTACACTGCCACATAACACATTATTATAGGATAAACTACATTCAGAGAGATACAGGGGTACACTGGTCTTATAACACATTATTATAGGATACACTACATTCAGAGAGATAGAGGGGTACACTGGTATTATAACACATTATTATAGGATAAACTACATTCAGAGAGATAGAGGGGTACACTGCCACATAACACATTATTATAGGATAAACTAAATTCAGAGAGATAGAGGGGTACACTGGCCTTATAACACATTATTATAGGATAAACTACATTCAGACAGATAGAGGGGTACACTGGCCTTATAACACATTATTATAGGATAAACTACATTCAGAGAGATAGAGGGGTACACTGGTCTTATAACACATTATTATAGGATAAACTACAGTCAGAGAGATAGAGGGGTACACTGGTCTTATACCACATTATTATAGGATAAACTACATTCAGAGAGATAGAGGGGTACACTGGCCTTATAACACATTATTATAGGATAAACTACATTCAGAGAGATAGAGGGGTACACTGGTCACATAACACATTACTATAGGATAAACTACAATCAGAGAGATAGAGGAGTACACTGGTCACATAACACATTATTATAGGAGAAACTACATTCAGAGAGATAGAGGGGTACACTGGTCACATAACACATTATTATAGGATAAACTAAATTCAGAGAGATAGAGGGGTACACTGCCACATAACACATTATTATTGGATAAACTACATTCAGAGAGATAGAGGGGTACACTGGTCACATAACACATTATTATAACACAGGTCTAAAAACAACCCCTATCATTCTTTGCCTCGTCAATACACCCATCCACTCAATAACAAATCGGCCCGAGACTGAATATAGTTGATGATCCCTGACCTATAACCTGTATGACCCTAGATATTGGTTAGCACCTTATGTAGTCTGCTGAATGGGCTACAACACAGTGTAAACACCAGCCACGTGTCTCCTGCTTCGCATCTCTTCATCACACAAAGTGAGTTAGCCCCCCCCCCCCCCCCCCATCTAAATCAAAAACTGCTGTGTCAGCTGATTGAATAAGTGAAATGTTAATCTGCGTTAGACACGGCACCTTCTCATTTCAGAGTTTATCAGCAGAAAAGGGGGAGCGAGCAGCAATGCAACACACACTCCCCTCTTCAAGTCTCTGGATTAGCTACCTGATCAAAGAACGGCAGGCTTTGAAACATCTGATCAAAAGACAGAAATTAGTCTGAGAAAATAAAACACACTTCACCATTTGCATGTGAATATAGGTGGACAGACACCATTGGCCCTGGTTCAAGTCATAAAGATTGCAGATAAAGAAGAAGTTGAGTAGGGAGTGAGATTGTTTCTGCTGCCATGACAACCAGGCTGCACCAGCGTTCCCCGTGGGACCTGAGGAGGTGCAGCGGGACACTTCCACCAAAAATCACCCCCCTGTCCTACTCGCTCACAGTGTGTGTGTGTGTGTGTGTGTGTGTGTATGTGTGTGTGTGTGTGTGTGTGTGTGTGTGTGTGTGTGTGTGTGTGTGTGTGTGTGTGTGTGTGTGTGTGTGTGTGTGTGTGTGTGTGTGTGTGTGTGTGTAATAAACAATGTATGTCTGTAAGTGCTGGCTGTGGTTAAGAGCCCATAACTCTGCCTGTGACTGATGTGACACCCAGCGTTTAACTGGTTGCCCCGGAGGCAGCAGCATAGGCCAGGGAACGCTTGAACATACACACACACACACACACACACACACACACACTAAGTTAAGCTACAGCAACCTACACACACACTGAGGAACAACACAAACACATGCGCAGTGCTACACACACGTACATTCTCATGCAAAGCTATAGTCGTACAACAGTGAAACACACAGAAACAGCTAGCCAGACCTTCCAACCAGGAAGAAAAACCACCTTAGAAGGTCCTTAACTTCCATAAATCATGACCTCTGAACCAGAGGAACAGTCATGTGACTCTAATCCATCAATTATCAGCCATCCAATCAATCAAATGTTATTTGTAATGGCAGCAGACAGTGTGCCAAGTCTCAGTGCTCCTCTCCTCTCTGGCGACAGCTGCTCTCCTCTCTGACGACAGCTGTCTCAGTGCTCCTCTCCTCTCTGGCGACAGCTGTCTCAGTGCTCCTCTCCTCTCTGTCGACAGCTGTCTCAGTGCTCCTCTCCTCTCTGACGACGGCTGTCTCAGTGCTCCTCTCCTCTCTGGCGACAGCTGTCTCAGTGCTCCTCTCCTCTCTGACGACGGCTGTCTCAGTGCTCCTCTCCTCTCTGGCGACAGCTGTCTCAGTGCTCCTCCCTCTCTGGCGACGGCTGTCTCAGTGCTCCTCTCCTCTCTGACGACAGCTGTCTCAGTGCTCCTCTCCTCTCTGGCGACAGCTGTCTCAGTGCTCCTCTCCTCTCTGGTGACAGCTGTCTCAGTGCTCCTCTCCTCTCTGACGACAGCTGTCTCAGTGCTCCTCTTCTCTCTGGCGACAGCTGTCTCAGTGCTCCTCTCCTCTCTGGCGACGGCTGTCTCAGTGCTCCTCTCCTCTCTGACGACAGCTGTCTCAGTGCTCCTCTCCTCTCTGGAGATAACTGTCTCAGTGCTCCTCTCCTCTCTGGCGACAGCTGTCTCAGTGCTCCTCTCCTCTCTAGCGACAGCTGTCTCAGTGCTCCTCTCCTCTCTGGCGACAGCTGTCTCAGTGCTCCTCTCCTCTCTGGCGACAGCTGTCTCAGTGCTCCTCTCCTCTCTAGCGACAGCTGTCTCAGTGCTCCTCTCCTCTCTGGCGACAGCTGTCTCAGTGCTCCTCTCCTCTCTGGCGACAGCTGTCTCAGTGCTCCTCTCCTCTCTGGCGACAGCTGTCTCAGTGCTCCTCTCCTCTCTGGCGACAGCTGTCTCAGTGCTCCTCTCCTCTGGCGACAGCTGTCTCAGTGCTCCTCTCCTCTCTGGCGACAGCTGTCACAGTGCTCCTCTCCTCTCTGGCGACAGCTGTCTCACTGCTCCTCTCCTCTCTGGCGACAGCTGTCTCAGTGCTCCTCTCCTCTCTGGCGACAACTGTCTCAGTGCTCCTCTCCTCTCTAGCGACAGCTGTCACAGTGCTCCTCTCCTCTCTGGCGACAGCTGTCTCAGTGCTCCTCTCCTCTCTGACGACGGCTGTCTCAGTGCTCCTCTCTTCTCTGGCGACAGCTGTCTCAGTGCTCCTCTCCTCTCTGGCGACAGCTGTCTCAGTGCTCCTCTCCTCTCTAGCGACAGCTGTCTCAGTGCTCCTCTCCTCTCTAGCGACAGCTGTCTCAGTGCTCCTCTCCTCTCTGGCGACAGCTGTCTCAGTGCTCCTCTCCTCTCTAGCGACAGCTGTCTCAGTGCTCCTCTCCTCTCTGACGACAGCTGTCTCAGTGCTCCTCTCCTCTCTAGCGACAGCTGTCTCAGAGCTCCTCTCCTCTCTAGCGACAGCTGTCTCAGTGCTCCTCTCCTCTCTGGCGACAGCCGTCTCAGTGCTCCTCTCCTCTCTGACGACGGCTGTCTCAGTGCTCCTCTTCTCTCTGGCGACAGCTGTCTCAGTGCTCCTCTCCTCTCTGACGACAGCTGTCTCAGTGCTCCTCTTCTCTCTGGCGACAGCTGTCTCAGTGCTCCTCTCCTCTCTGGTGACAGCTGTCTCAGTGCTCCTCTCCTCTCTAGCGACAGCTGTCACAGTGCTCCTCTCCTCTCTAGCGACAGCTGTCTCAGTGCTCCTCTCCTCTCTGGCGACAGCTGTCTCAGTGCTCCTCTCCTCTCTGGCGACAGCTGTCTCACTGCTCCTCTCCTCTCTGGCGACAGCTGTCTCAGTGCTCCTCTCCTCTCTGGCGACAGCTGTCTCAGTGCTCCTCTCCTCTCTGGTGACAGCTGTCTCAGTGCTCCTCTCCTCTCTGACGACAGCTGTCTCAGTGCTCCTCTCCTCTCTGGCGACAGCTGTCACAGTGCTCCTCTCCTCTCTGGCGACAGCTGTCTCACTGCTCCTCTCCTCTCTGGCGACAGCTGTCTCAGTGCTCCTCTCCTCTCTGGCGACAACTGTCTCAGTGCTCCTCTCCTCTCTAGCGACAGCTGTCACAGTGCTCCTCTCCTCTCTGGCGACAGCTGTCTCAGTGCTCCTCTCCTCTCTGACGACGGCTGTCTCAGTGCTCCTCTCTTCTCTGGCGACAGCTGTCTCAGTGCTCCTCTCCTCTCTGGCGACAGCTGTCTCAGTGCTCCTCTCCTCTCTAGCGACAGCTGTCTCAGTGCTCCTCTCCTCTCTAGCGACAGCTGTCTCAGTGCTCCTCTCCTCTCTGGCGACAGCTGTCTCAGTGCTCCTCTCCTCTCTAGCGACAGCTGTCTCAGTGCTCCTCTCCTCTCTGACGACAGCTGTCTCAGTGCTCCTCTCCTCTCTAGCGACAGCTGTCTCAGAGCTCCTCTCCTCTCTAGCGACAGCTGTCTCAGTGCTCCTCTCCTCTCTGGCGACAGCCGTCTCAGTGCTCCTCTCCTCTCTGACGACGGCTGTCTCAGTGCTCCTCTTCTCTCTGGCGACAGCTGTCTCAGTGCTCCTCTCCTCTCTGACGACAGCTGTCTCAGTGCTCCTCTTCTCTCTGGCGACAGCTGTCTCAGTGCTCCTCTCCTCTCTGACGACGGCTGTCTCAGTGCTCCTCTCCTCTCTGGCGACAGCTGTCTCAGTGCTCCTCCCTCTCTGGCGACGGCTGTCTCAGTGCTCCTCTCCTCTCTGACGACAGCTGTCTCAGTGCTCCTCTCCTCTCTGGCGACAGCTGTCTCAGTGCTCCTCTCCTCTCTGGTGACAGCTGTCTCAGTGCTCCTCTCCTGTCTAGCGACAGTTGTCACAGTGCTCCTCTCCTCTCTGGCGACAGCTGTCTCAGTGCTCCTCTCCTCTCTGGCGACAGCTGTCTCAGTGCTCCTCTCCTCTCTGGTGACAGCTGTCTCAGTGCTCCTCTCCTCTCTGACGACAGCTGTCTCAGTGCTCCTCTTCTCTCTGGCGACAGCTGTCTCAGTGCTCCTCTCCTCTCTGGCGACGGCTGTCTCAGTGCTCCTCTCCTCTCTGACGACAGCTGTCTCAGTGCTCCTCTCCTCTCTGGCGACAGCTGTCTCAGTGCTCCTCTCCTCTCTGGCGACAGCTGTCTCAGTGCTCCTCTCCTCTCTAGCGACAGCTGTCTCAGTGCTCCTCTCCTCTCTGGCGACAGCTGTCTCAGTGCTCCTCTCCTCTCTGGCGACAGCTGTCTCAGTGCTCCTCTCCTCTCTGGCGACAGCTGTCTCAGTGCTCCTCTCCTCTCTGGCGACAGCTGTCTCAGTGCTCCTCTCCTCTCTAGCGACAGCTGTCTCAGTGCTCCTCTCCTCTCTGACAACAGCTGTCTCAGTGCTCCTCTCCTCTCTGGCGACGGCTGTCTCAGTGCTCCTCTCCTCTCTGATGATAGCTGTCTCAGTGCTCCTCTCTTCTCTGGCGACAGCTGTCTCAGTGCTCCTCTCCTCTCTAGCGACAGCTGTCTCAGTGCTCCTCTCCTCTCTGGCGCCAGCTGTCTCAGTGCTCCTCTCCTCTCTGGCGACAGCTGTCTAAGTGCTCCTCTCCTCTCTGGCGACAGCTGTCTCAGTGCTCCTCTCCTCTCTGACGACAGCTGTCTCAGTGCTCCTCTCCTCTCTAGCGCCAGCTGTCTCAGTGCTCCTCTCCTCTCTGGCGACAGCTGTCTCAGTGCTCCTCTCCTCTCTGACGACAGCTGTCTCAGTGCTCCTCTCCTCTCTAGCGACAGCTGTCTCAGTGCTCCTCTCCTCTCTAGCGATGCTGTCTCAGTGCTCCTCTCCTCTCTGGCGACAGCTGTCTCAGTGCTCCTCTCCTCTCTGGCGACAGCTGTCTCAGTGCTCCTCTCCTCTCTGGAGACAGCTGTCTCAGTGCTCCTCTCCTCTCTGGCGACAGCTGTCTCAGTGCTCCTCTCCTCTCTGGTGACAGCTGTCTCAGTGCTCCTCTCCTCTCTGACGACGGCTGTCTCAGTGCTCCTCTTCTCTCTGGCGACAGCTGTCTCAGTGCTCCTCTCCTCTCTGGCGACGGCTGTCTCAGTGCTCCTCTCCTCTCTGACGACAGCTGTCTCAGTGCTCCTCTCCTCTCTGGCGACAGCTGTCTCAGTGCTCCTCTCCTCTCTGGCGACAGCTGTCTCAGTGCTCCTCTCCTCTCTAGCGACAGCTGTCTCAGTGCTCCTCTCCTCTCTGGCGACAGCTGTCTCAGTGCTCCTCTCCTCTCTGGCGACAGCTGTCTCAGTGCTCCTCTATTCTCTGGCGACAGCTGTCTCAGTGCTCCTCTCCTCTCTGACGACAGCTGTCTCAGTGCTCCTCTTCTCTCTGGCGACAGCTGTCTCAGTGCTCCTCTCCTCTCTGGCGACGGCTGTCTCAGTGCTCCTCTCCTCTCTGACGACAGCTGTCTCAGTGCTCCTCTCCTCTCTGGCGACGGCTGTCTCAGTGCTCCTCTCCTCTCTAGCGACAGCTTTCTCAGTGCTCCTCTCCTCTCTGGCGACAGCTGTCTCAGTGCTCCTCTCCTCTCTGGCGACAGCTGTCTCAGTGCTCCTCTCCTCTCTGGCGACAGCTGTCTCAGTGCTCCTCTCCTCTCTGGCGACAGCTGTCTCAGTGCTCCTAACCTCTCTAGCGACAGCTGTCTCAGTGCTCCTCTCCTCTCTGGCGACAGCTGTCTCAGTGCTCCTCTCCTCTCTAGCGACAGCTGTCTCAGTGTTCCTCTTCTCTCTGGCGACAGCTGTCTCAGTGCTCCTCTCCTCTCTGGCGACAGCTGTCTCAGTGCTCCTCTCCTCTCTGGCGACAGCTGTCTCAGTGCTCCTCTCCTCTCTGGCGACAGCTGTCTCAGTGCTCCTCTCCTCTCTGGCGACAGCTGTCTCAGTGCTCCTCTCCTCTCTAGCGACAGCTGTCTCAGTGCTCCTCTCCTCTCTAGCGACAGCTGTCTCAGTGCTCCTCTCCTCTCTAGCGACAGCTGTCTCAGTGCTCCTCTCCTCTCTAGCGACAGCTGTCTCAGTGCTCCTCTCCTCTCTGATGACAGCTGCTGTGGAAAGTAGCTTTGACCTTTTCCCAACAACTATTATGGTCAAGAAGAACTACGTACTGTAGCCTACCAATGTCTAAACAATGTCTAATCAATCATTCACGTTTTACTCACCTCTCCAATCATGCCGTTCCACACTCCATCAATCTTCTTCCCGTGCTTTCCATTGGTCACCAGGTAGAGGTCATAGGTGAAACCCACGATCTTGGCCAATCGTTTGAGGATGTCGATGCAGAAGCCCTTACAGCACTGTTTCTTTGGGGGATCCTGGACAGGAATACTGGAGGAAGGAAGGAAGAGGGAGACAAGGTGCAGGAGAGGAAAGAGAGAGAGAGAGAGAGAGAGAGAGAGAGAGAGAGAGAGAGAGATTGAGAGAAAGAAAGAAAGAAAGAGAAAGAGGGAGTGAGTGAGTGAGTGAGTGAGAGAAAGTGAGAGAGTGAGAGAATATAACCTTTAAAATATGTTGTTATATTTAAGACAAAGAATGTCTCTCTTCCTCAGTCAGGGCTATGCCTTTAAGTGAGAGTCAAATTGTGCTGCCACATGATAATTGTTCTCATCCTTCCTAGAGGTGGTGAACCGTGACCCGTGGACCTCTACTGCAGCTCTATTGTGTTTGTGTCCAATTCAACCCCCATATATCTTCAACTGAATCACATATAACCCTATATACCATCTGGGCTCACACTCACCACTACACGATCGAGAAGGATGAGAGGTAATGTGGAGAGTGGAGGGTTAATATGTGATTGTTTGTGTTCAATACACCATGAAAGTGATTATGTCATATGTTACACTGGAGACACATGATATTATGAAGGTCGATCTGTGAAAAACGACAGTTCCATTTTGCTAATGTGTTTGCCTCCAGGGGGGTCTTGTTGCCACTGTACTGTATGTGTGTCACTAGGGGGATGATCCGTATTTTACTGTGTCCTCCAAGACCCTGGACAGTCCCCTGATGAAGTGTCCCAGGGTAAGGAATGTATTTTATTGTGTATTGGACAGGAACATAATTGTCTAATTTGACCCGTCACCCCTGCCTTCTGACCTGGCGTTGAGGGGTCGTCGGCAGGGTACAGAGTCTCTGATGCAGGTGTTGGAGGCGGCGTCAGCCAGCTCCACGATGACAAACGGACGTTCCTCCAGAGTGACCACGCGCAGGTGCTGGGCGCCATCAGGCGGTTGGAGGAATGGACCGTAACGCGACCACGCTGGATAAACCAAATCCAACTTACCGTTCTCCCACATCCCTACCTGGGGAAAGAGAAGGGAGTGGGTTAGACAGGACACACACAAACACACTCCTTTCAACCAACTCCTGTCACATCAGTCGCAGCTTTCCTGTTTTGCAAACAGTTATTTTGGCATCAATACATATCAGTTTGCAAACAATGCAAAAAAATATCTATATATCATTGAGATAATAAAGTTGCATACAAACATGGTCTCTTTTTTCTTTTCTTCAGTAAGTCAGCTCCAAAATGCAGGTGTTTCAGCCTAGCTTAGTGCTTTCTGTGGTGGGGCAAGCCAGCAGAAAATACGGAGCGTTGCGCTGTTATTGGCTCAGTGCTCCGTCACTCATGGGAACACTACGTCACCACCAAGTCTAGAGGTAGAAAATTCTAGCCCATTGGGTGCTGCCATAGAGTTACATTAGAAGTGCCCATCCAAGAAGGCTCTAGGTCATTGGCCACAGATAAAATGATGTCAAATCACATTATATCTATCTTAGCTTTGATTGGACTGATCATGTCAAAATCATACTTTCAAAATCTTAGGGAGCAAGCTAGACAAGCAGTCATCATCAAGCAGTTGTTTAGAAAGCATCCAGAGAACGACAGACTTTGATGACATAGTTTGATGACAAAATTTGCTCACGAAGGGCCGCCGGGCCACCGTCCTGTTCAAGTGAACACAGCACAACAAGGTGAGACCAAAAATGTCTTGTATGCTGCTGCATAAATTATGTAATATGACAGGGAGATATGTATACTGTAGCTAAGAAAGTACTACTAAGTGTATGTTGTGTAGTAAGTTGTTAGTGGCCCATGTGCCTCACCCTAATAATTTGGTCTATTTTCACCTATTAATTTCACCTACTCTTCTGACTTGGTGGTGTATATCTAGCCTATAACCTGTTTTCGAGAAATATAATCATTGAATATTGTAAGAGCTATCCTACGGTTCTGACTTGGTGTACAGGGAGAACGCTGTAAGAACGGCCCATGTTCTGAATTCTGATGCTGTACATTTCAAAAGTGCTGAACAAATAGTTATAATGACTATGTCTATCCTAGCTCGCTTTTTAATGTCATAATCGAAATGAGGCATTGCCGTATCCACTTGTTGTCCCCTTACGCCATAGCTTGTACTGTACATCTCAATTGTCAGCAGAAACCACATTTGTTTAAGCAAGTCAGCCATATCAGCTATGTATTTTTTAAAGGCAGTAAATGAGGCTGAATGAACTGTTTCGCTGCCAGACAAGGCTCCGCTGAAAGCCAGGTGTAGCGGTGGTAAGGTGTTTGGACTGCTGTTGTGACTCTACTGTTGGGGCAGCTTTATGTAGGCCCTAACAGTTTGTGGGCATCGTTTGTCACCGTTATAGTGCAATTCATGTATTGTTTAGTGTTGTGTAGTGTAGTGGCTTTGCTGGCATACATCCCACATTACATGTTTTCCCCCCACCAAGATTTACATGCTAAAATCACCAGTGAGAATGCCATCCAGTTTATTATATTGTACTGTACTATATGTGAACCAGTGAGAATGCCATCCAGTTTATTATATTGTACTGTACTATATGTGAACCAGTGAGAATGCCATCCAGTTTATTATATTGTACTGTACTATATGTGAACCAGTGAGAATGCCATCCAGTTTATTATATTGTACTGTACTATATGTGAACCAGTGAGAATGCCATCCAGTTTATTATATTGTACTGTACTATATGTGAACCAGTGAGAATGCCATCCAGTTTATTATATTGTACTGTACTATATGTGAACCAGTGAGAATGCCATCCAGTTTATTATATTGTACTGTACTATATGTGAACCAGTGAGAATGCCATCCAGTTTATTATATTGTACTGTACTATATGTGAACCAGTGAGAATGCCATCCAGTTTATTATATTGTACTGTACTATATGTGAACCAGTGAGAATGCCATCCAGTTTATTATATTGTACTGTACTATATGTGAACCAGTGAGAATGCCATCCAGTTTATTATATTGTACTGTACTTTATGTGAACCAGTGAGAATGCCATCCAGTTTATTATATTGTACTGTACTATATGTGAACCAGTGAGAATGCCATCCAGTTTATTATATTGTACTATATGTGAACCAGTGAGTAAAGAAATAAGAGGTCTGACAGCGTTTCAACCACATCCCCCTCAGACGAAGCAGACAGTCAACAGACAGGAAGAGAACATTCAGACCCAGGATTCTCTCAACCACACACACACACACTCACACACACACACACACACACACACACACCAACCACCAACCACCAACCAAACCAGGGGTATTGAGATAGCGATAATCCACACACTGCCATAAAGAGTTATTCCAATTTAAGCATCAAGAGACACATAAAGAAGACCTCACACTAGAACTGAACAACAGTGTTCCCCTTCAGACTGAGGTCTTTCAACAGATCTAAAGTCTTTGTCTTGCCACTATTGAGTGCAGTGATCTGGAAAAGGAGTACTGTAGCCTGGGATTGAATATAGTGTACCAAGCTGATGTTCTGACTGAATAACTTTAACTACATAAACCAGCCACTAGATCAGCTGCAGGACAGATATATAAAGATTAAGGTTGAGTTCAATAGGAGAAAACAAATAAATGTCCACAAAACCTATACGCTCCCAAGAAAAACTGTTCCGTGAAGGTGTACATAAAGAAAACATGTCTAAAATAAAATACGATTCTGAAGGAAAAAAGAGCTCAACCATAATCAGCAACGTTCAAAACCCCTTGTGCAGTGTTTCTTTAGTAGAAACAAGCTGTGTCAGCGCTTTTTGGTTTGTTGATAATGTTGAACAACTTTCAGTACCATAGTGAATGCTGCTGTGCTAGCCTAGCAGTGTTGCTCCTACAGAGGACAGGAGAGCAGTGTTAGTGCTGAGTAATGTTTAGCAGTGTTGCTCCTACAGAGGACAGGAGAGCAGTGTTAGTGCTGAGTAATGTTTAGCAGTGTTGCTCCTACAGAGGACAGGAGAGCAGTGTTTGTGCTGAGTAATGTTTAGCAGTGTTGCTCCCACAGAGGACAGGAGAGCAGTGTTAGTGCTGAGTAATGTTTAGCAGTGTTGCTCCTACAGAGGACAGGAGAGCAGTGTTAGTGCTGGGTAATGTTTAGCAGTGTTGCTCCGACAGAGGACAGGAGAGCAGTGTTAGTGCTAGGTAATGTTTAGCAGTGTTCTGCAGTGTTTCTGTGTTCTAAGCCAGAGCTGGGTGCTCCCCTCCCGGGTGCTAGGTAATGGTGCAGTTATTGTAAAGAGAACATTAAATATTCAGTGAGAGCCAACAGCGTGGATGTGCAGAATAGGCATATAGAGGTGTCTTATCCGCTTTGTGTGTGTGTGCATTTGTGTGTGTGTGTGTGTGTGTGTGTGTGTGTGTGTGTGTGTGTGTGTGTGTGTGTGTGTGTGTGTGTGTGTGTGTGTGTGTGTCTTCTCCTGGGTTTGCTCTAAGACTGAGGGGCAGTGCAGAGCTCCTAATTGAAAGGGTTTCAAAGGAAATGGCAGAAGTCAGCATGTTAAAACACGCTGAAACTGGACTCTGGTGGACTGTTACAATCAGCAGGAGGCTGAGATCCACCACTGTGTGTTTGTGTGTGTGTGTGTGTGTGTGTGTGTGTGTGTGTGTGTGTGTGTGTGTGTGTGTGTGTGTGTGTGTGTGTGTGTGGCGGAATGTAGATGTGTGGGATGGAAGAAGGTGTGTGTGTTTTACGAAGAGCATTCTGAGCGTCTCCCTCCTCACTGATAGTGACAGTGGTAAAACCCTGCAGTATTAAACAGAAACACAGAACACACGTCCTGCTCAGGTGTTTTCCTTCTAACATCACACACAGGCCACGGCTCAACACGCTGTTGTCTGCCCTTTAAACGAGCCCAACCTACCAACCAACCAATCAGCCATCCAACCAACCAACCAACCAAGGAGGAGAACAGAGAGGCTGTAGGACAGATGTAGGTTTGCATCACTACATGTAGACTACATTGTTACTTAGCTCCTGTCTGCTGAGCAGCAGGAAGCTTGATGTACCTATGGAAACCTGCCATGGCTAACACCTCTAATATAGGTTGAGGCTAGATGTACCTATGGAAACCTGCCATGGCTAACACCTCTAATATAGGTTGAGGCTAGATGTACCTATGGAAACCTGCCATGGCTAACACCTCTAATATAGGTTGAGGCTAGATGTACCTATGGAAACCTGCCATGGCTAACACCTCTAATACAGGTTGAGGCTAAACGTACCAATGGAATCCTGCCATGGCTAAGACCTCTAATATGGGTCGGTTGCTATCACAGACTGCAACAAATTACGGGATTTTTCTGATGGCATTGAGGAGTACACCACATCAGTCACTGGCTTTATCAAGAAGTGCATCGAGGACATCGTCCCCACAGTGACTGTATGTACATACCCCAACCAGAAGCCATGGATTACAGGCAACATTCGCACTGAGCTAAAGGGCAGAGCTGCCGCTTTCAAGGTGCGGGACTCGAACCCGGAAGCTTACAATAAATCTTGCTATGCCCTGTGACGAACCATCAAACAGGCAAAGCGTCAATACAGGGCTGAGATTGAATCAAACTACACCGGCTCCGACTGTCATTTTATATGGCAGGGCTTGCAAACTATTACAGACTACAAAGGGAAGCACAGCCGTGAGCTGTCCAGTGACACGAGCATACCAGGCGAGCTAAATCTATGCTTCTATGCTCGCTTCGAGGCTAGTAACACTGAGGCAAGCATGAGAGCATCAGCTGTTCCGGATGACTGTGTGATCACGCTCTCCGTAGCCGACGTGAGTAAGACCTTTAAACAGGTCAACACCAGGACGTGTGCTCCGGGCATGTGCTAACCAAGTGGCAGGTGTCTTCACTGACATTTTCAAAATGTCCCTGATTGAGTCTGTAATACCAACATGTTTCAAGCAGACCACCATAGTCCCTGCGCCCAAGAACACAAAGGCAAACTGCTTAAATGATTACAGGCCCATAGCACTCACATCCATAGCCATGAAGTGCTTTGAAAGGCTGGTAATGGCACACATCAACACCATTATCCAAGAAACCCTAGACCCACTCCAATTTGCATACCGCCCAAACAAATCCACAGATGATGCCATCTCTATTGCACTCCACACTGCCCTTTCCCACTTGGACAAAAGGAACACTTATGTGAGAATGCTATTCATTGACTACAGCTCAGCAATCAACACCATAGTATCCTCGAAGCTCATCACTAAGCTAAGGATCCTGGGACTAAACACCTCCCCCTGCAACTGGATCCTGGACTTCCTGACGGATAGGTAGCAACACATCTGCCATGCTGATCCTCAACACTGGAGCCCCCCAGAAGTGCGTGCTCAGTCCAATCCTGTACTCCCTGTTCACCCACGACTGCATGGCCAGGCATGACTCCATCACCATCTTTAAGTTTGCAGACGACACAACAGTGGTATGCCTGATCACCGACAACAATGAGACAGCCTGTAGGGAGGAGGTCAGAGACCTGGCCGGGTGGTGCCAGAATAACAACCTATCCCCCAACGTAACCAAGACTAAGGAGATGATTGTGGACTACAGGAAAATAAGGACCGAGTACGCCCCCATTCTCATCGACGGGGCTGTAGTGGTGCAGGTTGAGAGCTTCAAGTTCCTTGCTGTCCACATCACCAACAAACTAGAATGCTCCAAACACACCAAGAGAGTAAAGAGGGCACGACAACGCCTATTCCCCCTCAGGAAACTAAAAAGATTTGGTATGGGTCCTGAGATCCTCAAAAGGTTCTACAGCTGCAACATCGAGAGCATCCTGACTGGTTGCATCACTGCCTGGTACGGCAATTGCTCAGCCTCCGACCGCAAGGCACTACAGAGGGTAGTGCTTAAGGCCCAGTACATCACTGGGGCTAAGCTGCCTGCCATCTCGGACCTCTACACCAGGTGGTGTCAGAGGAAGGCCCTAAAAATTGTGACCCCAGCCACCCCAGTCATATACTGTTCTCTCTACTACCGCATGGCAAGCGGTACCGGAGTGCCAAGTCTAGGACAAAAACAGGTAATCAAATGGCTACCCGGACTATTTGCATTGTGTCATATATGCATAGTCACTTTAACCATATCTACATGTACATACTACCTCAATCAGCCTGACTAACCGGTGTCTGTATGTAGCCTCACTACTTTTATAGCCTCACTACTGTATATAGCTTCACTATTGTTTTTCACTGTCTTTTTACTGTTGTTTTTATTCCTTTACCTACCTATTGTTCACCTAATACCTTTTTTGAACTATTGGTTAGAGCCTGTAAATAAGCATTTCACTGTAAGGTATACCTGTGGTATTCAGCGCACGTGACAAATAAACTTTGATTTGATTTGAGGCTAGATGTACCTATGGGATCATGTCATGGCTAACACCTCTAATATAGGTTGAGACAGACAGACAGACAGACAGACAGACAGACAGACAGACAGACAGACAGACAGACAGACAGACAGACAGACAGACAGACAGACAGACAGACAGACACAGACAGACAGACAGACAGACAGACAGACAGACAGACAGACAGACAGACAGACAGACACATTCTCCAGGAGCTGGGATCTGCTGCCATTCAAATGAGAATAAACAACGATCCAATTACCCAACAACCAGACCAGAGAAGCTCCTACTGTAAAGCCTGCGTTTGATGTTTTTACCAACCAAAGACCATTATCCAAGCACACTGCAGCATACCAGGACACAAACAGATATGAAGGGAGACAGACTGACAACTAGTGTATGGAGATTGTACAGTGCTTATGGAGAAATCGGATGTCATTGTTTGAGAATAAAGAGAGAAGTTCAGCTGTCGAGAGGAGAAGCTCATCAGACATAGGAAGCAGTGAAAACTGAAACTAGAAGAAAATAACAACCATGGATAACGTGTGTGTGTTTGTGTGCGTGTGTGTGTGCGTATGCGCGTGCGCGTTGGCTATATTGAACATCGGCGAGGAGATGCTAAAACTCAAAGAGACAAGAGAGAGTCAACACACGCAGCAGGGAGAAAGAAAGAGGCCAAACGATCAGCGGTCAGTCTCGTGCCCACCTCAGGCACGGATAACCACAGTGAACTTTACATGAACACAAACCTCTGTGACCTGCCCTTGCTTGCTGTTAAGTTTATATTGTGCTTGTTGACAAGGTTCAAGACACTCAAAAAAAAATTCTGCTGTACTAATCACCTGGACATCAAAACAACAGGAAATGTAAAAGATAATATCTGCAAATCTACAACCAAATGGCCCTAAATGGAGACATGCCAGTCACAGCACAACAACAGGAAGTGATGCCTGTCACAGTCACAACAATAGAAGTGATGTAAGGTCCTTACATCCTCCCAGCCTTTTCCAGGTGTATAGGAGATGACTTCTAGGACGGGGTTGGCCAGGTAACCGTCACTGTCGAAAGAGTAGTCTCTGCCACCCAACGTGATGTTGCTGAAATACCTGACATTGGGAGACAGGGGTGGGGTGAGGGGGAGGGAGAGAGAGAGAGGGAGAAAGAGAGTCAGACGGTGCAGTGAGTGAGACTTCTGGGCCACAGATGAACTGCCCCCTCAGATTTCTCATGTTAAAAAAAAAATATGAAAGTTCAAAATGTTTATGTTTTTTCTCTGTAATTCTACTAGCCACCTAGACATTTTATGAAGTTGGCTTTAGCCCAGATTGGTTCCCTATCTCATAACTAGCTCCAAATAAGCCATTTCAGGCTGTTCATCAAGTTAAGCTTTATCTAACTAAGTTTATCTAACTATCTTAGCTGGCACGCCTGCTGGCAAGGTTGATAGACTTTAGAAAAGCAAGCAATTACTAAATGTACTGAATAACCCTCACATTCCTTTCAATTTAAGCAAAGATGCATAGAAGCATACTTAGTTTCTTAAAGAAAACACCATTCAGGAGGATACAGACAGCTCAAGAGGTATGCTTAGATACTGTATAAATACATATATACAGTTGAAGTCGGAAGTTTACATACAACTTTTTCACAATTCCTGCCATTTAATCCTAGTAAAAATACCCTGTCTGTTATGGAGATTCATATGTTTAAGGTAATGGTAAGATAATTACTAAATTATTTATACTTTCAAATTAATGTTAAGGCAATAACTAACAGTACTCCAACCAGTCACTGGATAATGGAGTGAGATGTATTTGAATCATAAGACTAGAATTGTGCATAGAAAAAGAGAAACTGTTTAACAGAAAAGGAACTGTGGCAGACAACATGTGACCACTGTGAAACTAATAACAGGGAAGGAGGTCTCTCCACCCAGGCAGGGGAGAAACCGTTAGGCTTGCAGTAGATTATGTAACACGTTGCAGGATATGATAAGCAATGTATGTGTTGGAGTAAAAAGCATTGACAGTGTTAGAGAAGAGGAGGGGCATTTATAAGGGGTATGGGGTATGGTATGACCAAATGTGAGGTATAAAAGGCTAGGTGCATTGTATGATTTTCAGAGCTCTCGTAAATAAACATTCTGGCTATTGTAGGCTGGGACTCTGTCTGTTTCATTCAACTAGAATCTTACAAATTCTGGGTTGCAGACTGAGTAGTTTAATTGAAGTTCAGTTTATGAACATTGAGAACATAATTCTCTTAACACTGTCTTAGGTCAATTAGGATCAACACTTTATTTTAAGAATGTGTAATGTTAGAATAATAGTAGAGAGACTGATTTATTTCAGATTTGATTTCTTTCATCACATTCCCAGTGGGTCAAGAAGTTTACATACACTCAATTAGTATTTGGCAGCATTGCCTTTAAATTGTTGAACTTGGGTCAACCATTTTCGGTAGCCTTCCACAAGCTTCCCACAATAAATTGGGTGAATTTTGGCCCATTCCTCCTGACAGAGCTGGTGTAACTGAGTCAGGTTGGTAGGCCTCCTTGCTCACACGCTCTTTTTCAGTTCTGCCCACAAATTTTCTATAGGATTGAGGTCAGGGTTTGTGATGGCCACTCCAATACCTTGACTTTGTTGTCCTTAAGCCATTTTGCCAGAACTTTGGAAGTATGCTTGGGGTCATTGTCCGTTTGGAAGACCCATTTGCGACCAAGCTTTAACTTCCTGACTGATATTTTGAGATGTTGCTTCAATATATCCACATAATTTTCCTACCTCATGATGCCATATATTTTATGAAGTGCACCAGCCCCTCCTGCAGCAAAACACCCCCACCACATGATGCTGCCACCCCCGTGCTTCACGGTTGGGATGGTGCTCTTCAGCTTGCAAGCCTCCCCCTTTTTCCTCCAAACATCACAATGGTCATTATGGCCAAACACTATTTTTGTTTCATCAGACCAGAGAACATTTCTCCAAAAATTACAATCTTTGTCCCCATGTGCAGTTGCAAACTGTAGTCTGGCTTTTGAGCAGTGGCTTCTTCCTTGCTGAGCGGCCTTTCAGGTTATGTCGATATAGGACTCGTTTTACTGTGGATATAGATACTTTTGTACCTGTTTCCTCCAGCATCTTCACAAGGTCCTTTGCTGTTGTTCTGGGATTGATTTTCACTTTTCGCACCACAGTACGTCCATCTCTAGGAGACAGAACGCGTCTCCTTCCTGAGTGGTATAACGGCTGCGTGGTCTCATGGTGTTTAAACTTGCGTACTAATGTTTGTACAGATGAACGTGGTACCGTCAGGCATTTTGAAATTGCTCCCAAGGATGAACCAGACTTGTGGAGGTCTACAATTTTTTTCTGAGGTCTTGGATGATTTCTTTTGATTTTCCCATGATGTCAAGCAAAGAGGCACTGAGTATTGAAGGTAGGCCTAGAAATACATCCACCAGTACACCTCCAGTTGACTCAAATGATGTCAATTAGCCTATCAGAAATTCTAAAGCCATAACATAATTTTCTGGAATTTTCCAAGCTGTTTAAAGGCACAGTCAACTTAGCGTATGTAAACTTCTTCCCCACTGGATTTGTGATACACTGAATTATAAGGGAAATAATATGTCTGTAAACAATTGTTGGAAAATTACTTGTGTCATACACAAAGTAGATGTCCTAATCGATTTGCAAAAACTATTGTTTTAACCTCTTGAAGCTAGGGGGCACTATTTTTATTTTTGGAAAAATAACGTTCCCAAAGTAAACTGCCTATTTCTCAGGACCAGATGCTAGAATATGCATATAATTGACAGCTTAGAATAGAAAACACTCTAAAGTTTCCAAAACTGCAAAAATAGTGTCTGTGAGTATAACAGAACTGAATCCTGAGAAAAATCCAATCAGGAAGTGACCCTTATTTTGAAACCCCTGTCTTTCTATGCATCCCTATTGCCCATTGAAAGGGATATCAACCAGATTCCTTTTTCTACGTCTTCCCTAAGTTGTCTACAGCCTTTAGTAGACGTAGTTCCCCGCCTTTATGTTGAAGAATGAGCGTAAACGAACACATTGTGTAAGTGGCCAGCTGAGGGCTCTCAGAGTGATTATTGCGTAAAAGAGAGAGGTAGCCATTTTTCCTCCCGGAATAGATATTTGAAAAACACCTTGAGGATTGATTATAAAAAACATTTGCCATGTTTCTGTCGATATTATGGATATAATTTGGATTTTTTTTGGCGTTGTCGTGACCGCTATTTCCGGTGGATTTCTGAACATAACGTGACAAAAAAACGGAGGTATTTTGGGTATAAAAATAATCTTTATGGAACAAAAGGAACATTTGCTGTCTAACTGGGAGTCTCGTCAGTGAAAAGATCCGAAGATCATCAAAGGTAAACGGTTAATTTGATTGCTTTTCTGATTTTCGTGACCAAGCTTCCTGCTGCTAGCTGGACATAATGCTATGCTAGGCTATCGATAAACTTACACAAACGCTTGTCTTGCTATCGCTGTAAAGCATAATTTCAAAATCTGAGACGACAGGGTGATTAACAAAAGGCTAAGCTGTGTTTCGTTATATTTCACTTGTGATTTCATGAATATGAATATTTTCTAGTAAGATTATTTGACTGTTGCGTTATGCTAATTAGTGTAGTTGCTGACAATTCTCCCGGATCCGGGATGGGTAGTTACAAGAGTTAACAAGAAATTTGTGGAATCGTTGAAAAATGAGTTTTAAAGACTCCAACCTAAATGTATGTAAACTTCCGACTTCAACAGTATATATATATATATATATATATATAACCTAGAATTAAGCATAATGATTATGGCTCTGGATTGCAGGAAAAAGCTTTTCAGGTATTTGAAAAATTCTAAATTCTCCAACTTCAGGACGAGGGGCCTAGCCCCCCTCTGGACCACCCCCCAGCCATCCTTTAATACTATGTACCCCCTCCAATTTTGGGGGTACAAGACTCCCCTGCTGGGCCATGTAAAGTTCTGCAGATATTAAGCAAACATTAAATCAAATTTCAAATCAAATGTATTTATATAGCCCTTCTTACATCAGCTGATATCTCAAAGTGCTGTACAGAAATCCAGCCTAAAACCCCAAACCGCAAGCAATGCAGGTGTAGAAGCACGGTGGCTAGGAAAAACTCCCTGGAAAGGCCAAAACCTAGGAAGAAACCTAGAGAGGAACCAGGCTATGATGGGTGGCCAGTCCTCTTCTGGGTGTGCCGGATGGAGATTATAACAGAACATGGCCAAGATGTTCAAATGTTCATAAATGACCAGCATGGTCAAATAATAATAATCACAATGGTTGTAGAGGGTGAAACAAGTCAGCACCTCAGGAGTAAATGTCAGTTGGCTTTTCATAGCCGATCAGTAAGAGTATCTCTACCGCTCCTGCTGTCTCTAGAGAGTTGAAAGGTCTGGGACAGGTAGCACGCCTGGTGAACAGGTTCCATAGCCGCAGGCAGAACATTATTACAATATTACTGCCAGACCACAATTTGTCAGACATGACCAAACATCAGATTGGTCAGTGTAGATCTTTGAAGTGACACCTGTATCCCTGGGGGCCTTGCACAATTTCAACTTATTTTGTTAATAAGACAAGGTAGTTTTTATGACCGTTGTGTCATCATGTCATCCCAGTACATTTATATCATATGAAAATAGATCATCAGAGAGAATCCTAGTAGGATGCAGTTCCAGCCAGTGAACAGCAGGAAGCAGTACGTAAGGTGTTATCTGCCATCGGTTGCTTTTCCTGTTCTTTCTCTTCTCCTTTTGGAACCATTTGGCTGTATCTTCTATTTGCATACCTAATCCTCTTTTAAAAAATCTATGTAATTTAGCAGACACTCTTATCCAGAGTGGTTTATAGGAGCAATTTGGTTTAAGTGCCTTGTTCAAGGGCACAGATTTTTCACCTAGTTACTGGCTAGGTTACTGGTTAAATTACATAGATTTTGGTTACTGGCTCAATGTTCTTAACCACTAGGCTGCATGCTCCCCTATGCAGACCTTGTCCTCTTTACCCTCACCCCAACCACCTCCCATGCTCCCCCTTTTCCCCTCTACATCCATCCCTCCTCCCCCCTCACCTCATCCTCCCCCGCACCCTGTGTGTTTGATTGGATTCCGTCATGCAGTTGGTAACAAAGTTTGGCCCTCCAGAGGCCCCATAGTCGCGGCGCAGTGCCACCGCTCCGTGGGTCAGTATGGACACGCCCCGGGCGATCCTCATGCGGGGCTTGTCCTTCCAACCCTGTGGACGCACGGCGAACAGGGCCCTGGGGAGACCCTCCATGCCAAGGCCGGACAGGGCTGGCCCCACAGCGAACCACATGTGAGAGGGTCCAGCCTGACCCGCGGCCCAGGCTGCTTTAAACACCAGCTCGGCCTCCTCCTGGGAACAGTAGAGAAGACGTACCTGGTGGAGGGGAATACAGGGGAGGAGGAGAGGGGAGATACATGGGTACATAGTGAGATAAGGGGAGACAGGGAGAGACAGAGACAGAAGGCTGGAGAGAGAGAGGGAGAGGGGCAGAACAGCAGACTACCTGGATGAGTAGAATACAGGGGAGGAGGAGATGGGAGATACATGGGTACATAGTGAGATAAGGGGAGACAAGGAGAGAGAGAGACAGAAGGCTGGAGAGAGAGTTGGAGAGGGGCAGAACAGCAGTCTACCTGGATGAGTAGAATACAGGGGAGGAGGAGAGGGGAGATACATGGGTACATAGTGAGATAAGGGGAGACAGGGAGAGAGAGAGACAGAAGGCTGGAGAGAGAGTTGGAGAGGGACAGAACAGCAGTCTACCTGGAGGAGTAGAATACAGGGGAGGAGGAGAGGGGAGATACATGGGTACATAGTGAGATAAGGGGAGACAGGGAGAGAGAGAGACAGAAGGCTGGAGAGAGAGAGAGGGAGAGAGGCAGAACAGCAGTCTACCTGGAGGAGTAGAATGCAGGGGAGGAGGGGGAGACAGACATATACAATAGTGATATATGTAAAGGTCAAGGGTCAAGGGAGACAGAGAGGAGGAAGGGGAGGGAGAGATGGAGAGACAGAGGTTACTAGAGGAGGGGAAGAGGAGAGGAGAGATATACAGGTTATGTAGTGAGATTAGGGCCATGGGATATGGAGGGGGACAGAGAGAGAGAGAGAGAGAGAGAGAGAGAGAGAGAGAGAGAGAGAGAGAGAGAGAGAGAGAGAGAGAGAGAGAGAGAGAGAAGGAGCAACAAGACTCTCCTATAGGGGAAAGACAAAGCTATACTAACTAGTGAGGTGAATGTTAAAGGATAGAAGCTTGAGGAGGGGGAGAAGGCAGGAGGAGTAAGGGGGAGGGGAAGACAAGAAGAGTAAGGAGGAGGGGGAGAAGGCAGGAAGAGTAAGGAGGAGGGGGAGAAGGCAGGAGGAGTAAGGAGGAGGGGGAGAAGGCAGGAGGGGTAAGGAGGAGGGGAGAAGGCAGGAGGAGTAAGGAGTAGGGGGAGACAAGAAGAGTAAGGAGGAGGGGGAGAAGGCAGGAAGAGTAAGGAGGAGGGGGAGAAGGCATGAGGAGTAAGGTGGAGGGGGAGAAGACAGGAGGGGTAAGGAGGAGGGAGAGAAGACAGGAGGGGTAAGGAGGAGGGGGAGAAGGCAGGAGGAGTAAGGAGTAAGGGGAGAAGGCAGGAGGAGTAAGGAGTAGGGGGAGAAGGCAGGAAGAGTAAGGAGGAGAGGGAGAAGGCAGGAGGAGTAAGGAGGAGGGGGAGAAGGCAGGAGGAATAAGGAGGAGGGGGAGAAGGCAGAAGGTGTAAGGTGGAGGGGGAGAAGACAGGAGGGGTAAGGAGGAGGGGGAGAAGGCAGGAGGAATAAGGAGGAGGAGGAGAAGGCAGGAGGAGTAATGAGTAAGGGGAGAAGACAGGAAGAGTAAGGAGGATGGGGAGAAGACGGGAGGGGTAAGGAGGAGGGAGAGAAGACAGGAGGGGTAAGGAGGATGGGGAGAAGACAGGAGGGGTAAGGTGGAGGGGGAGAAGGCAGGTGGAGTAAGGAGGAGGGGGAGAAGGCAGGAGGAGTAAGGAGTAGGGGGAGAATGCAGAAGGTGTAAGGTGGAGGGGGAGAAGACAGGAGTGGTAAGGAGGAGGGAGAGAAGACAGGAAGAGTAAGGAGGATGGGGAGAAGACGGGAGGGGTAAGGAGGAGGGAGAGAAGACTGGAGGGGTAAGGAGGAGCGAGAGAAGACAGGAGGGGTAAGGAGGAGGGAGAGAAGAGAGGAGGGGTAAGGAGGATGGGGAAGACAGGAGGAGGGGGAGAAGACAGGAAGAGTAAGAATGAGGGAGAGAAGACAGGAAGAGTAAGGAGAGAAGTAAGAGCTGATGTTACTGCTGTGTTTATGAGCGTACTAATGACAGACGGTGGGGGATGACACATATGTGTTAATGAGTTTGAGCATGATCAAGGAGGGAGACAATATGACAGTGGGGGATGGAGAGAATGAGAGAAGGGGGGGGTCTAAAGAGGAAACACACCTGAGGGGAAATGGAAGAGGTTAAACACTGACATATGTTATTAAAAGCAGCAGAGTCTTGGGAGATAGAGAGGGAGGGGGGAGAGAGGGAGAGCGGGAGGGACAGAAAGA
>NC_092148.1:12703515-12713515 GCF_045791955.1 Oncorhynchus clarkii lewisi | reverse complement strand
AGGGACAGAGGGAGAGAGGAAGAAGGAGGAGAGAGAGGAGAGAGAGACACAGGGACAGAGGGAGAGAGGAGAGAGAGGAGAGGACATGGGGAGAGAGAAAGAAAGGGCACACACTAGTCATGAAGGGAGGGAGTGATGAGAAGAACAGAGGGATAGAGGAGAGAGAGGAGAGAGAGCCACAGGGACAGAGGGAGAGAGGAGAGAGAGGAGAGAGAGCCACAGGGACAGAGGGAGAGAGGAGAGAGATGAGAGAGAGGAAAGAGGACAGAGGGAGAGAGAAAGAAAGGGCACACACTAGTCATGAAGGGAGGGAGTGATGAGAAGAACAGAGGGAGAGAGGAGAGAGAGGAGAGAGAGACACAGGGACAGCCACATGGAGTCTCATGGCCACTCAGTAACACTTCCTCCCCCTTTTCTCCACCTCCCTCCCCCCTCCCTCCCCCCTGTCTCACCTGCGCCTCGTTCTCCTTGAGCAGCCTACGCGTGCGTGCCCCTCCCGGGTCGTCCGTCACGTTCAGCATGACCACGCTCTTCTTCTCCCAGCCGATGAACGAGCCGTCCGTCAGGCCGTCCACCACTGACAGGAAGTCCTGGTAGCCATGGTGACGGGTGGACACCACTGAGAAGGTGGTCCAGTCATACTCCTCTAGTATTTTGAAGATGACCTCCAGCTGGAGGCTGGTGGATGAGCTGAACTGGAGGAAGATGGAGCCTGACTCCTGCAGTAGAGGAGCACACCTTAAAGTTCTATAGACACAGGCAAGCACACGGGACAGAACGCTGCCAAACAGGAAGCACAACATCAGCTTTCCTCTAGGAGGTCTAGGAGTAGAGCACCTTCTCCACTTCAAAACAGTTCAACACGTTGCTGTTGTTTTTTCTCACTGAACGGGACCCCTGTAATACCTCCGTTTCACAACGTTTTCTCCTGTTTTACACCTTCTGAACACATCCCAGCATTGAGGATGAAGGGCTTTTCTGGGGTTCTGATTTGGTTAGGATTTGGGTTGGGTAAACTCAGATCAGTGTACATATGTGTCTATGGGTAAACTCTGCCCAGAGCCAGAATGCAGCCCAAGGGTGTTTAGAATAAGCCTCACTGGTAAATTGATCCCAATTAATATATGAATAGCAAATATGTTAACATGCCATTTTATCACAATCCCTATCCCATGAACTATTTTTGAAGAAGTCTAAACATTCATCAATCCAGATCTAGCAGGGGATGATGTCTTTAAGGTTCTACACTGCCTTCTGAAATATTCAGACCCGTTGATATTTTCCACATTTCGTTACATTACAGCTTTTTTATAAAATGGATTAAATAAAAAATGTGCCTCATCAATCTACACACAATACCTCATAATGACAAAACAAAAACATGTTTTTAGAATTTTACACATTTATAAAAATAAAAAATAAACAGAAATACCTTGTTCAGACCCTTTGCTATAAGACTCAAAATTGCTTAGTTACTACGTGGTATTGTGTGTAGATCGATGAGGGGAAAAAACGATTTACTCCATCCACAAATAAGGCTGTAACGTGTCAAAATGCGGAAAACGTCAAGGGGTCTGAATACTTTCCTGTATTCTGTATTCCTACGGGCAACTTCTATCCGGAGTTTAAAGAGCAGTTAAAGAGAGCAGGCTATCTCTACAAAGAACTACAACTCCCATGACTATCCTGTGTGTGTTCAGGGTGAGGTGGCATACTGGGGCTTGAAGTTTTCATGGGACGGCTACAGGGGTAGTGTGACTGCAGGCTAAAACACAGAATAGGATTGTTGAGTGAAGTCTCCAATGACCGCTGGAACTAGTCTTTTCCACAGATTTGGATTACATTTAGATGGGAGTGTGTGTGTGTGTGTGTGTGTGTGTGTGGGGGGGGGGGGGGGGTCTTCAAAGGAAGCTCATCAAAGATGTTTGAATGCATTCCTCAGGAGTTAAACAGTTATTTGTAAAAGCAAATGTATTGGTGTTGTTTTTTCTAGCTACTAGGCAGGATGCATGTCTAAAAAAAATGTGTTTTACACACATATACTGTAAATAATGTAAACCCCCCCCCCCCCCCCTTCTCTCAATTCAAAGGGCTCTATTGGCATTGGCATGGGAAACACATGTTTACATCGCCAAATCAAGTGAAAAAGATAATAAACAAAAGTGAAATAAACAATAAAAAATGTACAGTTAACTTTACACTCAGAAGTTTCAGAGGAATAATGACATTTCATATGCCATATTATGGCTATATACAGTACAGTGTTATAACGATGTGCAAATAGTTAAAGTACAAAAGGGAAAAATAAATCAACATGAATATGGGTCGTACTATATGTTCTCTTTTCTCTCTCTCTCTCTCTCTCTCTCTCTCTCTCTCTCTCTCTCTCCCATCCATCACACACACACACACACACACACACACACACACACACACACACACACACACACACACACACACACACACACACACACACACACACACACACACACACACATACACACACACACATAGAGTGTTGACACATCAGAGGGACAGCTGTAGTAGCAGCCCAGTTTGGTGCCATTTACAGATCAAACACAGCAGTGTCTCAGGATGTTTGACTCAGCTTCTTATGGCACATTGTCCCAAACACCAACCCCTATACCCCAACCCCTATACCCCAACACCAACCCTATATCCCAACACCAACCCCTATACCCCAACACCAACCCCTATACCCCAAAACCAACCCAACACCAACCCTATATCCCAATACCAACCCTATACCCCAACCCAACCCTATGCCCCAAAACCAACCCAACACCAACACCAAAACCAACCCTATACCCCAACACCAACTCTATACCCCAACCCCCATACAGCACCCCAACCCCTATACCCCAACCCCAAACCAATCCCTACACCCCAACACCAACCGTATACCTCAATCTTACCTCAACCCCTTTACCAAACCCAACCCCTATACCCAGAACCAACCCAAACCCTATACCCCAACACAAACACCAACCCTATACCTCAACCTAACCCCAACCCAACCCCTATATCCATACCCAACTCTTAGAAAAAAGGGTTCCAAAAGGGTTCTTCAGCTGACCCCATAGAATAACCCTTTTTGGTTCCAGGTAGAACTATTTTTGGTTCCAGGTAGAACTCTTTGGGATTCCCTCTGTGGAAAGGGTTCTAAATTGAACTCTAAAGGGTTCTACCTGGAACCAAAAGGTTTCTTCAAAGGGTTCTCCAATGGGGACAGATGAAAACCACTTATAGGTTCTAGATAGCACCTTTTTTTCTGAGAGTTTTTACCCCAACACCAACCCAACCCCTATACCCCAACCCATCCCCCACACCCATACCAAATCCCTATCCCAGCCCAGACCCCTGTTCGCCCTCCAGCAGCTACCAATCATCATTCTGAGCATTCCTCATCCCCGTATCCATCCCAGGATTATGGTCAATTCTCAGTCACTTCAAGAGATAAACTGAAATACAGTTCTGGAATACTGTTCAAGTACTTCATGAATTGACTGAATTGAAATGGATTATTTAACCTCCCCATCCATCCAGTTCTAACCAGTCTAAATGAGAGATGGAGGGGGGAGAGATATGGGGGGAGAGAGAGATGGAGGGGAGAGAGAGATGGAGGGGAGAGTGAGAAGGAGGGGAGAGTGAGATGGATTGGAGAGTGAGATGGTGGGGAGGGGAGAGAGAGATGGAGGGGAGAGTGAGATGGAGGGGAGAGAGAGATGGAGGGGAGAGAGAGATATACGGGGAGAGAGAGATGGAGGGGAGAGATGGAGGGGAGAGTGAGAAGGAGGGGAGAGTGAGATGGAGGGGAGAGTGAGATGGAGGAGAGGGGAGAGAGAGATGGAGGGAGAGAGAGATATGGGGGGAGAGAGATGGAGGGGAGAGAGAGAGAGATGGAGGGGAGAGTGAGAAGGAGGGGAGAGTGAGATGGAGGGGAGAAAGAGATATGTAGGAAGAGAGATGGAGGGGAGATAGAGATGGAGGGGAGGGGAGGGGAGAGAAAGATGGAGGGGGGGGAGAGAGATGGAGGGGAGAGAGAGATGGAGGGGAGAGAGAGAAAGAGAGATAGAGAGAGAAAGAGAGAGAGAGCGAGAGAGAAAGAGAGAGAGAGAGGGAGATGGGGACACGGGTGTAAGGTCTGTGAAGCCTGCTGAGTGAGACCAGGTGACAGGATCATCCACTTAATCCTACCAGAGATTTCTCTCTCTAACCCTGATTCTATCTCTCTCTCTCTCTCGCTCTCTCTCTATCTAACCCTGAATCTCTCTCTATATACAGTATATAACCCTTGATCTCTCTCTCTCTATCCCTGAATATCTTTATCTCTCTAATCCTGAAAATCTTTCTCTCTCTAACCCAGAATCTCTCTATATAACCCTGAATTTCTACCTCTAACCTTGAATCTTTCTCTCTAACCCTGAATCTCTTTCAATTCAATTCAAGGGGCTTTATTGGCATGGGAAACGTGTTAACATTGCCAAAGCAAGTGAGGTAGATAATATACAAAAGTGAAATAAACAATAAAAATGAACAGTAAACATTACACTCACAGACATTTCAAAAGAATAAAGACATTAAAAAATGTTATAGTGTTGTAACGATGTACACATGGTTAAAGTACAAAAGGGAAAATAAATAAGCATAAATATGGGTTGCATGGGTTCTCTCTCTAACCTTGAATCTCTTTCTCTCTCTAACCTTGAATCTCTCTCTACAACCTTGAATCTCTCTCTCTAACCCGGAATCTTTCTCTCTAACACTGAATCGCTCTTTCAAACCTTGAATCTCTCTTTCTAACCCTGAACCTCTCTATAACCCTGAATCTATTTCTCTCTACAACCCCGAATCTATTTCTGTAACCCTGAACCTCTCTATAACCCTGAATGTATTTCTCTCTACAACCCCAAATCTCTTTCTCTAACCCTGAATATCTCTTTCTAACCCTGAATCTCTTTCTCTCTCTAACCCTGAATCTGTCTCTCTTACCCTGAATCTCTCGCTCAAACCCTGAATCTCTCTCTACAACTCTGAGTTTCTCTCTAACCCTGAATTTCTCTCTCTAACCCTGCATCTCTCTCTCTAACCCTGGATCTCTCTCTTACCCTGAATCTCTCTCTAACCCTGAATCTCTCTCTCTAACCCTGCATCTCTCTCTCTAACCCTGGATCTCTCTCTTACCCTGAATCTCTCTCTAACCCTGAATCTCTCTATAACCCTGAATCTCTCTCTGAATCTCTTTCTCTCTCTAACCCTGAATCTGTCTCTCTTACCCTGAATCTCTCGCTCAAACCCTGAATCTCTCTCTACAACCCTGAGTTTCTCTCTAACCCTGAATTTCTCTCTCTAACCCTGCATCTCTCTCTCTAACCCTGGATCTCTCTCTTACCCTGAATCTCTCTCTAACCCTGAATCGCTCTCTCTAACCCTGCATCTCTCTCTCTCTAACCCTGGATCTCTCTCTTACCCTGAATCTCTCTCTAACCCTGAATCTCTCTATAACCCTGAATCTCTCTCTTATCCTGAATCTCTCTCTTACCCTGAATCTCTCTCTTACCCTGAATTTCTCTCTCTCTATAACCCTGAATCTCTCTTTCTAACCCTGAATCTCTCTCTCTCTAACCCTGAATCTCTCTCTCTCTCTAACCCTGAATCTCTCTTTCTAACCCTGAATCTCTCTCTCTCTAACCCTGAATCTCTCTCTTACCCTGAATCTCTCTCTAACCCTGAATCTCTCTATAACCCTGAATCTCTCTCTTACCCTGAATCTCTCTCTTACCCTGAATTTCTCTCTCTCTATAACCCTGAATCTCTCTTTCTAACCCTGAATCTCTCTCTCTCTCTAACCCTGAATCTCTCTTTCTAACCCTGAATCTCTCTCTCTCTAACCCTGAATCTCTCTCTTACCCTGAATCTCTCTCTTACCCTGAATCTCTCTATAACCCTGAATCTCTCTCTTACCCTGAATCTCTCTCTTACCCTGCATTTCTCTCTCTCTCTAACCCTGAATATATATCTCTCTCTAACCCTGAATCTCTCTCTAACCCTGCATCTCTCTCTAACCCTGAATCTCTCTCTAACCCTGCATCTCTCTCTAACCCTGCATCTCTCTCTAACCCTGAATCTCTCTCTAACCCTGCATCTCTCTCTCTAACCCTGTATCTCTCTCTCTAACCCTGAATCTCTCTCTAACCCTGAATCGCTCTCTCTCTAACCCTGAATCTCTCTCTAACCCTGCATCTCTCTATAACCCTGCATCTCTCTCCAACCCTGCATCTCTCTCTCTAACCCTGAATCTCTCTCTAACCCTGAATCTCTCTCTAACCCAGCATCTCTCTCTCTCTCTAACCCAGCATCTCTCTCTCTCTCTAACCCTGGATCTCAATCTCTCTAACCCTGCATTTTTCTCTCTCTCTAACCCTGGATCTCTCTCTCTATATATATCTCTCTCTCCCTCTCTCTCTCTCTCTCTCTCTCTCTCTCTCTCTCTCTCTCTCTCTCTCTCTCTCTCTCTCTCTATCTCTCTCTCTCTCTCTCTCAGTACCATAATCTTGCTCCCCCCTTTTCTCCCAAACCTCACTCTCTCCCCCCTTTTCTCTCTACCCCCAACAGTTTATCTCACTTCCTACCCTTGACTCCCTCTCTTTCTGTACCACCCACTTCTTGCTGTCTACAATGCTCTGACTGGGCTGAAACTATGAATGACTGACCTCAAACCTCAAACGTTCACCCAGGCACGCATACACAAACACACATTCTCTTCCCACCTCCATACCTGTTGTATCCTCCCCACCCTTGCTCAACATCCTACAGTCATGATTGGTCTCTCTCTCTCTCTCTCTCTCTCTCTCTCTCTCTCTCTCTCTCTCTCTCTCTCTCTCTCTCTCTCTCTCTCTCTCTCTCTCTCTCTCTCTCTCTCTCTCTCTCTCTCTCTCATCCCTCCCCCCACCTCCATACCTGTTGCATCCTCCCCAGCCCTGCTCCTCCGCCTACAGCCACTATGGGTAGTCCAGTCTGAGCAGAGACAAACTCTAACATGGGGGCCAGGGGTCCCCAGGCGGTGGGTGGTGGCCTCTCCTCCTCGTAGACCAGGCCCTGTAGGGGCCTCGCTGCCAGCAGGTCACACAGCTGGGACAGCAGAGTCTTAGGACTACTGTCATTCACCTGAAGAGGAAGTCATGACAGGGATAGGTTAGCTGCATTACACACAGACTACAACATGATCTGAGGACTACTGTCATTCACCTATGGAGGACACATGATCACATGGTAACAACAATACATATATAGAGAAAGACATTGTGAAACTGTTCGTGAGAAAGCAGATAAACAACAGTAAGGGACAGTACAGTGTAATGTCTTACCACTACTATCAGCGAGAGAGAGAGAAATCAAAGAGAGTGATAGAACAGAAAACAGAGACAGACAGGTGTACAGATGGACTACTGGCATTCATCTGGACACAGAGCCATGATGAGTAAGGTTACGTTACAATGTATGGTGAACACATTGGCGGTGTCGATTATACCCATACTAGCATACTACATACTTAAACTCCATACTGTACCGTTTAGTAAAACGTATGCAGTATGCCACAACTGCAACTCAGTAGCGGATGCTGATTGGCTGAGTAGGTGGGGCGGGGCAGAATGTGGGTGGATTTTTTCTAAATTCAACAGACATGCATTACATTAACCAGCCTGATAATAGCTATTTTCCAATTTGATTAATTTCTCTAAACTCTGAATAAAATAGGAATGGAGTTCTAGGCCTACTCAGGCTGGTTATAGGAAGACTATCACATTAGACCTAGACCGTGGTAGACCAGGCTGGTTATAGGAAGACTATCACATTAGACCTAGACCGTGGTAGACCAGGCTGGTTATAGGAAGACTATCACATTAGACCTACACCGTGGTAGACCAGGCTGGTTATAGGAAGACTATCACATTAGACCTACACCGTAGTAGACCAGGCTGGTTATAGGAAAACTATCACATTAGACCTACACCGTGGTCGACCAGGCTGGTTATAGGAAAACTATCACATTAGACCTACACCGTGGTAGACCAGGCTGGTTATAGGAAGAGTATCACATTAGAACTACACCGTGGTAGACCAGGCTGGTTATAGGAAGACTATCACATTAGACCTACACCGTGGTAGACCAGGCTGGTTATAGGAAGACTATCACATTAGACCTACACCGTGGTCGACCAGGCTGGTTATAGGAAGACTATCACATTAGACCTACACCGTGGTCGAACATATAGCCCATCTATACTGTTTAAAAAGGACTGAAGACAGAAACAGATTTCAACATAGTTTCAACATAGTTATTAGTGAAACCAAAGGGTTGTAGCATAGAGAAATGGAATCAAACAGCCTAGTAGTTCACCCAAACTTTTCAAATGTTCAAATCAAAGGCCTATTGCACATTAAAATGTGGGTAGTCGGGTGCATCGCAAATTCAGAACAGCTGGTAGATTTCAATGACAAGGCTATCGGTTACATAGAGTTTAATGACATGGCTATCGGTTAGATAGAGTCTAATGACATGGCTATCGGTTAGATAGAGTCTAATGACATGGCTATCGGTTAGATAGAGTCTAATGACAAGGCTATCGGTTAGATAGAGTCTAATGACATGGCTATCGGTTAGATAGAGTCTAATGACAAGGCTATCGGCTACATCGAGTTTAATGACAAGGCTATCGGTTACATAGAGTCTAATGACATGGCTATCGGTTAGATAGAGTCTAATGACAAGGCTATCGGTTACATAGAGTTTAATGACATGGCTATCGGTTAGATAGAGTCTAATGACATGGCTATCGGTTAGATAGAGTTTAATGACAAGGCTATCGGTTAGATAGAGTCTAATGACAAGGCTATCGGTTAGATAGAGTTTAATGACAAGGCTATTGGTTAGATAGAGTTTAATGACAAGGCTATCGGTTAGATAGAGTTTAATGACATGGGTATCGGTTAGATAGAGTCTAATGACAAGGCTATCGGTTACATAGAGTCTAATGACATGGCTATCGGTTAGATAGAGTCTAATGACAAGGCTATCGGTTACATAGAGTTTAATGACATGGCTATCGGTTAGATAGAGTCTAATGACATGGCTATCGGTTAGATAGAGTTTAATGACAAGGCTATCGGTTAGATAGAGTCTAATGACAAGGCTATCGGTTAGATAGAGTTTAATGACAAGGCTATTGGTTAGATAGAGTTTAATGACAAGGCTATCGGTTAGATAGAGTTTAATGACATGGGTATCGGTTAG
Source organism: Oncorhynchus clarkii lewisi (assembly GCF_045791955.1). NCBI lineage: Eukaryota > Metazoa > Chordata > Actinopteri > Salmoniformes > Salmonidae > Oncorhynchus > Oncorhynchus clarkii. Next base: position 12,704,199 of record NC_092148.1, on the reverse strand, counting down.
ATAGAGTCTAATGACAAGGCTATCGGTTACATAGAGTTTAATGACAAGGCTATCGGTTACATAGAGTTTAATGACAAGGCTATTGGTTACATAGAGTCTAATGACAAGGCTATCGGCTACATCGAGTTTAATGACAAGGCTATCGGTTACATAGAGTCTAATGACATGGCTATCGGTTAGATAGAGTCTAATGACAAGGCTATCGGTTAGATAGAGTTTAATGACATGGCTATCGGTTAGATAGAGTCTAATGACAAGGCTATCGGTTCCATAGGGTTTAATGACAAGGCTATCGGTTACATAGAGTTTAATGACAAGGCTATTGGTTACATAGAGTTTAATGACAAGGCTATCGGTTAGATAGAGTTTAATGACAAGGCTATCGGTTAGATAGAGTTTAATGACAAGGCTATCGGTTAGATAGAGTTTAATGACAAGGCTATCGGTTAGATAGAGTTTAATGACAAGGCTATCGGTTACATAGAGTTTAATGACAAGGCTATCGGTTAGATAGAGTCTAATGACATGGCTATCGGTTAGATAGAGTTTAATGACAAGGCTATCGGTTAGATAGAGTTTAATGACAAGGCTATCAGTTAGATAGAGTTTAATGACAAGGCTATTGGTTACATAGAGTTTAATGACAAGGCTATCGGTTACATAGAGTTTAATGACAAGGCTATC
>NC_092148.1:12663515-12698515 GCF_045791955.1 Oncorhynchus clarkii lewisi | reverse complement strand
GAGAGACTGTCCTAGTCAGAGAGAGGGAGAGAGGGTAATAGAAAAAGAGAGGAACCGTGCTGTGTGTGTGACTGATAGAGGGATAGGGTTGGAAGAGAGATGGAGAGAGGGAGACAGAGGGAGAGAGAGAAATGCAGAAGGAGAGAGGTGGGTATACTGTAGATCACATACTGTATCACTACTTGGCCAAGACATATTCTACAGTGCTGAGCCTTTAGCCATTACTGTTAGGCAGGTCATCATATTTCATTCCACTAAGGTGTTTATGCTTTGCTCTGTTGCTATTCCTATAGCCTATACTATTCCTCTAGTGCACCTAGTGTCCTTGCTTGTAGAGGGTACTCAATGTACTACTCTATATGTTGATTAGGTTGTTGTAGTGTACTGATAGAAAGATACACTACTGTGTAGTCTAAGTCTGCTTCACTGAAAGTTTGGTCAATATTTCACAGAGAGCAGTAGTGGACCGTCTGTCTGGCGCCAATGCTTGTAGTTTGGGGATTTAGGACCAGGTTTCTGTTAATCACTGTAAATCTCTGTATATATTAAATGTGTTATTTGATTATCTGTAAAGTAGCGAGCTCCATTCAGAGAAATACACCCCAGATTCCATGTATTTTCCTAGATTTTCCTAATTTCCTGTCTTCTCCTAGACTACAGTACAGTTTACAATGGGTAAACTCATTTCCTGTCTTCTCCTAGACTACAGTACAGTTTGCAATGGGTAAAATAATTTCCTGTCTTCTCCTAGACTACAGTACAGTTTACAATGGGTAAACTCATTTCTTGTCTTCTCCTAGACTACAGTACAGTTTACAATGGGTAAACTCATTTCCTGTCTTCTCCTAGACTACAGTACAGTTTATAATGGGTAAACTCATTTCTTGTCTTCTCCTAGACTACAGTACAGTTTACAATGGGTAAACTCATTTCCTGTCTTCTCCTAGACTACAGTACAGTTTACAATGGGTAAACTAATTTCCTGTCTTCTCCTATACTACAGTACAGTTTACAATGGGTAAACTAATTTCCTGTCTTCTCCTATACTACAGTACAGTCTACAATGGGTAAACTGCTGGAGGTGAAATCCTGCCATTCACACCTCTCCAACCGCTTCACACTGAACTGGGATGGCGGCAGGCAACATGCCAGCAGAATGCTGCATCAGATCTGGTAGTGTGTTAGTGAATGGGCTTGTTAAGCCTGGTTGGAGAACCATCAGATCTGGTAGTGTGTTAGTGAATGGGCTTGTTAAGCCTGGTTGGAGAACCATCAGATCTGGTAGTGTGTTAGTGAATGGGCTTGTTAAGCCTGGTTGGAGAACCATCAGATCTGGTAGTGTGTTAGTGAATGGGCTTGTTAAGCCTGGTTGGAGAACCATCAGATCTGGTAATGTGTTAGTGAATGGGCTTGTTAAGCCTGGTTGGAGAACCATCAGATCTGGTAGTGTGTTAGTGAATGGGCTTGTTAAGCCTGGTTGGAAAACCATCAGATCTGGTAGTGTGTTAGTGAATGGGCTTGTTATGCCTGGTTGGAGAACCATCAGATCTGGTAGTGTGTTAGTGAATGGGCTTGTTAAGCCTGGTTGGAGAACCATCAGATCTGGTAGTGTGTTAGTGAATGGGCTTGTTAAGCCTGGTTGGAGAACCATCAGATCTGGTAGTGTGTTAGTGAATGGGCTTGTTGGAGTGATGAACTACTATTGTAGTCCACAAAGCGCTAGTAGAATTCTATTCCATTCACTGTCATGAACAGTAATATCCTAACTGCCATTGAGCAATTCATACATTCATTCATTATTGCTTTGTTCCTTAATTTATTAATTCATTCATTGCCTAGAATATTTAGAATGTGTATTCCTCATCACTAGGACCAGTCAAATTCTTCAGAGGTAGAATTTCCCCAAGAACCCAGACATATAAGAATCAATGGACTACAATCTAACAAAACACATTTAATTGATTAAATGCCTGTCATCACTGTAGAGGTTTTGATGAGAAAACCTCCACCAGTACAGTAGTAGAGTAGTCTCTCTAATAGTGTTTTGTTTTCCAAAAGGACTGCAGTACTGCTATAGAATTCCATGTCTCTGTATAGCATAGCTCAAATCCCACAGCATAGCTACAGTATGCTGTGGTGCTGCATAGTAGAAATATCCCACTGGAACCCTGTGTGCTGCAGTGAAGTACACTGTATGTAGTATTGCCATCACTCTGTCATACAGAGTATCATAACCTGTTCCACAGAGCTGTAAGAGGAGGAATGCTGATTACTTTATGTTCCCTCTGTGTCATCATTAATAATAACACTATTTCCTATAGATTAATATAGCAGTAATGTAGCATAATATTTTGTCCTCTGAGTGTCATGCAGAGTATGGTAATGTAATATTGCACTCCAGAGGATTAAGGGACTGAAGTACAATATTAGTTGTACTGTCCCACGAGGCAAAAACACAATGTGAATCAGTGTTCTATCAATATTACATGTTGTCATATTTCCATACTGACATTCAACATCCAAGGATTTTTGGTTGTATTTGCGAAAACGCATTGACATACAGTCAGGTCCAACATTTTTGGCACCCTTGATAAAGATGAGGAAAAAAACACTGTATAAAATAAATAATTTATTTAACTAGGCAAGTCAGTTAAAATCAAATTCTTATTTACAATGGCAGCCTACGAACAGTGGGTTAACTGCCTTGTTCAGGGGCAGAACGACAGATTCTTACCTTGTCAGCTACCTGCTGGTTACTGTCCCAATGCTCTAACCACTAGGCTACCCGCTGGTTACTGGCCCAATGCTCTAACCACTAGGCTACCCGCTGGTTACTGGCCCTATGCTCTAACCACTAGGATACCCGCTGGTTACTGGCCCAATGCTCTAACCACTAGGCTACCCGCTGGTTACTGGCCCAATGCTCTAACCACTAGGCTACCCGCTGGTTACTGGCCCAATGCTCTAACCACTAGGCTACCCACTGGTTACTGGCCCTATGCTCTAACCACTAGGATACCCGCTGGTTACTGGCCCAATGCTCTAACCACTAGGCTACCTGCCGTCCCAATAATACAAATAGTGAGCTATATTGTACGCAAAAAAAAAATGAAAATTATATTATTTTATACTAGTTCAATTGTCAGAGAAAGAGATTTTGTTTAAAAATAAATACTTTTCTTTCTCAAAAAGATACGGGTCAAAATGATTGGCACCCCTGTTTTCAATACTTTTCTATACCTCACCTTGCGAGGATAACGGCACTGAGCCTTTTTCTAAAATGTTTTATGAGATTGGAGATCCCACTGGGAGGGATCTTAGACTATCCCTCTAGGGCTGGTAGGTACCAGGGACCTCACAATACAATATTATAATTTCTTAGGTGCCGATACGATATGTATTGTGATTCTCACAATTCTGTATTGTGGGTTTGATACTGCGATTCTATTGCAATTTGATGTTACAAACATATTGCTCACTATATGTCTGCTGCAGAGAGATAAGAGAGAACCTGAGAAAATGAGTTTGATCAGTCAGGGAAATAAAAGTAATTAAAACATGTTGGCTCACTATTCAAAAAAGAAGATGGATAAATACAGTAGCTAGATGACGAGAAATACAGGAATTTTGGTGCAGGTACAGCCGACTAGCGCTAGCTAACTCAACAAAATAAATTGATACTTGGAGGAAAATAACAATATAATATAATCCAAAAATAATATTGCGATATGTTACTGTCCCCCATCACTACATTCCTCTATACAGAATATTTCCAGATCCTTGATATAATTTGTCTGCGCTCATGGACTGCCCTCTTCAATTCAAACCACAGGATTGTTCAAGACTGAGATGGACATTGCAAAATGTTGATTTTGTGGTCAATTAACTATTTCTTTATGGACTTTGATGTGTGCCTGGCAGAGGCAATCAGGTTCTTGGTTAAAATGTCCTGGTACTGGTTAAAGTTCATGATGCCATTGACCTTAACAAGGGCCCCAGGACCAGTGGAAGCAAACTAGCCCATAACATCAAATATACACCACCATATTTTACAGTAGGTATGCATTCCTTCGATGCCAAACCCAAATCAAATGTTATTTGTCACATGCTTGGTAAACAACAGGTGCAGACTAACAGTGAAATGCTTACTTACGGGCCCTTCCCAACAATGCAGAGAGAAAGAAAATAGAGAAATAATAGAAAAGTAAATATGACTAGGAATTAAGTGACGAGGCAACAGGATAGATAATAAACAGCAGCAGCAGTGTATGTGATGAGTCGAAAACATTATGCAAAAAGGGTAAATGCAGATAGTCTGGGTAGCTATTTGGTTAACTACTTAACTAACTATTTAGTCTTATGGCTTGGGGGTAGAAGCTGTTCAGGGTCCTGTTGGTTCCAGGTGCATCGGTACTGCTTGTCGTGCGAGAACAGTCTACGAGTTGGGTGGCTGGGATATTTGACCACTTTTAGGGCCTTCCGCTGAAACCGCCTGATATAGAGGTCCTGGATGGCAGAGAGCTTGGCCACAGTGATGTACTGGGCTGTAAGCACTACCCTCTGTAGCGCCTTGAGGTCAGATGCCAAGCAGTTGCCATACCAAGAGATGATGCAGTCAGTCAGGATAGATAGTCACTACAGCCCTGTCGATGTGATTGGGGGCGTTTCCTGTAGTCCACGATCAGCTCCTTTGTCTTGCTGACATTGAGGGAGAAGTTGTTGTTCTGGCACCACACTGCCATGTCTCTGACCTCCTCCCTATAGGCTGTCTCATCGCCGTCTGTGATCAGGCCTACCACCGTTGTGTCGTCAAACTGTGCATGGCCAAAGAGCTCTATTTTCATGTCATCCAACAAATGTAAACGCCTGGAGTTTGCTAAACGGCATTGGCACTTGGATTGGAAAAGGTGCTATGGTCAGATGACATGAAAATAGAGCTCTTTGGCCAAGCACACTAGTGGTGTGAATAGAAAGAAAATAACCCCATACCTGCTGTAAAATATGTTGGTGGATCTTTGATGTTATGGGGCTATTTTGCTTCCACTTGTCCTGGGGCCCTTGTTGATTTCAACGACATCATGAACTTTACGCAGTACCAGGACATTTTAGCCAAAAAACCTGATTGCCTCTGCCAGGAGGCTGAAACTTGTCCGCAAGTGAATCTTCCAGCAAGACAATAACCCCAAGCACACATAAAAATCCACCCCAAAATGGTTAATTGACCACAAAATCAACATTTTGATATGGCCATCTCAGTCTCCAGACTTGAACCCCCTTTGAAAACCTGTGGATTGAATTGAAGAGGGCAGTCCATAAACACATATGAAGGATATCAAGGATCTGGAAACCCTCCCAATGTGTTCTCCAATCTCATAAAGCAAGGTGAGGTGTTGAAAAGTATTGAAAACAGGGGCAGTGCTGTTATCCTTACAGGGTGAGGTATTGAAACATATTGAAAACAGGGGCAGTGTTGTTATCCTCACAGGGTGAGGCATTGAAACATATTGAAAACAGGGGCAGTGCTGTTATCCTCACAGGGTGAGGCATTGAAACCTATTGAAAACAGGGGCAGTGCTGTTATCCTCACAAGGTAAAGGTATTGAAACCTATTGAAAACAGGGGCAGTGCTGTTATCCTCACAAGGTAAAGGTATTGAAACCTATTGAAAACAGGGGCAGTGCTGTTATCCTCACAGGGTGAGGTATTGAAACCTATTGAAAACAGGGGCAGTGCTGTTATCCTCACAGGGTGAGGTATTGAAACATATTGAAAACAGGGGCAGTGTTGTTATCCTCACAGGGTGAGGCATTGAAACATATTGAAAACAGGGGCAGTGTTGTTATCCTCACAGGGTGAGGCATTGAAACATATTGAAAACAGGGGCAGTGCTGTTATCCTCACAGGGTGAGGCATTGAAACATATTGAAAACAGGGGCAGTGCTGTTATCCTCACAGGGTGAGGCATTGAAACATATTGAAAACAGGGGCAGTGCTGTTATCCTCACAAGGTGAGGCATTGAAACATATTGAAAACAGGGGCAGTGCTGTTATCCTCACAGGGTGAGGTACTGAAACCTATTGAAAACAGGGGCAGTGCTGTTATCCTTACAAGGTGAGGTACTGAAACCTATTGAAAACAGGGGCAGTGTTGTTATCCTCACAAGGTGTGGTACTGAAACCTATTGAAAACAGGGGCAGTGCTGTTATCCTCACAAGGTGAGGTACTGAAACCTATTGAAAACAGGGGCAGTGCTGTTATCCTCACAAGGTAAAGGTACTGAAACCTATTGAAAACAGGGGCAGTGTTGTTATCCTCACAAGTTGAGGTACTGAAACCTATTGAAAACAGGGGCAGTGTTGTTATCCTCACAAGGTGAGGTACTGAAACCTATTGAAAACAGGGGCAGTGCTGTTATCCTCACAAGGTGAGGTACTGAAACCTATTGAAAACAGGGGCAGTGTTGTTATCCTCACAAGGTGAGGTACTGAAACCTATTGAAAACAGGGGCAGTGCTGTTATCCTCACAGGGTGAGGTATTGAAACCTATTGAAAACAGGGGCAGTGCTGTTATCCTCACAGGGTGAGGTATTGAAACATATTGAAAACAGGGGCAGTGTTGTTATCCTCACAGGGTGAGGCATTGAAACATATTGAAAACAGGGGCAGTGTTGTTATCCTCACAGGGTGAGGCATTGAAACATATTGAAAACAGGGGCAGTGCTGTTATCCTCACAGGGTGAGGCATTGAAACATATTGAAAACAGGGGCAGTGCTGTTATCCTCACAAGGTGAGGCATTGAAACATATTGAAAACAGGGGCAGTGCTGTTATCCTCACAGGGTGAGGTACTGAAACCTATTGAAAACAGGGGCAGTGCTGTTATCCTTACAAGGTGAGGTACTGAAACCTATTGAAAACAGGGGCAGTGTTGTTATCCTCACAAGGTGTGGTACTGAAACCTATTGAAAACAGGGGCAGTGCTGTTATCCTCACAAGGTAAAGGTACTGAAACCTATTGAAAACAGGGGCAGTGTTGTTATCCTCACAAGGTGAGGTACTGAAACCTATTGAAAACAGGGGCAGTGTTGTTATCCTCACAAGGTGAGGACTGAAACCTATTGAAAACACGGGTGAATTTTATTTTTGACCCCTATCTTTTTGGATAATTTGTTTTACTTGTTAAAAAAAATATATTTCTCTGAGCAATTGTATTAGTATAACATAATATAATTTAAACAAGTTGTTTGAACATATAATATAGCTCAGTATTTGTATTTGTGTTTTTGTGCCAATAATTGTATGTTCCCCTATATGTGCTGTATAGGTGTAGTAAAAGTACCTTCATAAAGTATTCACACCCCTTTAATTGTTTCACATTTTCTTGTCTTACTGCCTGAATTTAAATTGAGGTTTTGTGTCACTGATCTACACACAATACACCATAATGTCAAAGGAGAATTTTGTTTGTCGAACATTTTCGAAAATGAATGAACAATTAAAAGCTGAAATGTCTTGAGTCACTAAGTATTCAACCCGTTTGTTATGGCAAGCCTAAATAAGTTCAGGAGTAACAATGTGCTTTAACAAATCACATAATAAGTTGCATGGACTCACTCATTCAATAATAGTAGTTAACATGATCTTTGAATGACTACCCCATCTCGATACCGCACACATACATGTAATCGAGCACAGATTCAACCACAAGACCAGGCAGATTTTTGAACCGATTGGTAGATGTATAAAATAAAATAAAAAGCAGATGCTGAATATCCCTTTGAGCATGTTGAAGTTATTTGCTAAGCTTTGGATGGTGTATCAATACACCCAGTCACTACAAATTGTCCTTCCTAACTCAGTTGACGGAGAGGAAGGAAACTACTCTGGGATTTCACCAGGAGGCCAATGGTGATTTTAAACATTTACAGAGTTTAACAGTTGTGATATGAAAAAGATGGATCAATAAGATTGTAGTTACTCCACAATACTAACCTAAATGGAAGAGTGAAAAGAAGGAAGCCTGTACAGAAAAAACATATTCCAAAACATGCATATGTTTGCAACAAGCATATAAGTAATACTGCAAAAAATGTGGCAAGAAATGAAGTGTTATGTTCGGGGCAAATCCAACACAACACATCACTGTGTACCACTCTTCATATTTTCAAGCATGGTGGTGGCAGCATCATGTTATGAGTATGCTTGTCATCGGCAAGGACAACAGACTTTTTTAGGATAAAAAGAAACAGAATACAGCTAAGCAGAAGGGTGAATACTTATCTAATCAAGATATATTAGTGTTTTATTTTGATAAAATATGAGAATTTTTCTCCCTCTGACATTCAAGTAATTTGCGTAGATCGTTGGCCAAAAATTACAATTAAATCCATTTTAATCCCACTTTAATAACACAATAAAATGTGGGGGAAAATCAAGGGATGTGAATACTTTCTGAATGCACTGTATAGTCTATAGTAATTCCCGGTAGACGAAAGTGTCATGTGGGGTAATAACTCTGTCCAGCAGCAGCAGTGGAGTTAACAGTAAAGTGCAGCTGCAGCTCAATGCTCCTCGTATTAATTGGCCCATACTTCAATCACAGTCACTGGAGTGTGTCCTCTCTGATGGAACAGATCCTCTCTCTCTCTCTCTCTCTCTCACTCTCTCTCTCTCGCTCTCTCTCTCTCTCTCTCTCTCTCTCTCTCTCTCTCTCTCTCTCTCTCTCTCTCTCTCTCTCTCTCTCTCACTCTCTCTCTCTCTCTCTCTCACTCTCTCTCTCACTCTCTCTCTGTCTCTCTGCCTCTCTGTCTCTGTCTCTGTCTCTCACTCTCACTCTCTCTCTCACTCTCTCTTTCTCTCCCTCTCTCTCTCTCTCTCACTCTCTCTCTCACTCTCTCTCTCTCTCTCACTCACTCACTCACTCACTCACTCACTCACTCACTCACTCACTCACTCACTCATTCACTCACAGTCTCCTATCTATCTCTGTCATGTGAGAGCAGTACCAGCAAGAGGCTGCTTTCACATTGTACATAATGTCCACCCTGATCAGTCTGTACTCCTGGAGAACTACTGTACACCGTAGTGTTGTGTTTACTGCACGGCTGTAAACAGTTAGGGTAAAGAGCTGTGTTGTTCAGCTCTGTGCTGTGCCACAGACCCCATGGCCATCACAAGCTATTCAAGTGACAAACGACGTAGCCATCCATCAACCTGCGCTGACACCAGGCCCTCTCAGGGAAATACAATACACTACATTTGTAAATTAGACGTGGGCTAAATACCAGATTAAGACAGTCACATCAATGTGATGGTACTTGTTTATGTGGAACACTTTAGATTGGGGTGTACGGATCTTAATGTGACAACAAACTGCTCTGGAATACAAACCAACTGGATCTTTACTGCATGTTTTCTTCTGGCAAGAAGATGAATAATATAATACAGGTTTTATGCTGTTTCACCATTTCACTGATAAAACTCAATATCGTAGCTCCACTCCTCCATAGTTTATCTCTCCACACTCGACTCTGTAAAATACTGTATATGTTTATTGAGTATAACTTTTTCACACAGAGGAATTGGGTGTTGCATAACTTTGTCAATGAAACAACATAACAAATCCAATAATAGAACACGTGGCCAATGAACCTAGCTATCTGAATGTAAAAAACGAGCAAGTATCCATTTCGCTTTAATTGAAGATGTGATAACATTCAGTTTCAAAAATATAAAAACATGGAGAAAATCAGAAAGGGTCAAATACTTTTTCCCGGCACAGTATATGTTTATACGAGCACCTGTTTCTAGTGCCTATTCCTCAGCCTCAGGTTTTCAACATGCTGTAACCTTCAACCCTGGAGAACAAAAGAACACTGTCCCAATTCAACATATCTTAACTTTGATCTTTTCAGAAGTCTGAGTATACAGGGCATTCAGAAAGTATTCAGACCCTTTGACTTGTTCCACATTTTGTTGCGTTACAGCCTTATTTTAAAATGTATTAAATAAATAAAATGCATAGCAATCTACACACAACACCCCATAATGACATCACAACACCCCATAATGACATCACAATACCCAATAATGACAAAGCTAAAACATAAAGAAAAACCCTTGAATGATTAGGTGTATCCAAACTTTTGACTGGTACTGTACAGTAGATGGTAAACCTATGCTTCTATTTTATAGTATACATGTAACTACACTAACGGACACACAAAGATACACACACACATGGGTGCACGCACACCACACACACCGCACACACACCTCACACACGAAGCCAATGTGCTTCTGCTTCCACATTGCTTGCTCTTTGGAGTTTTAGGCTGGGTATCTGTAAAGCTCTTTGGGGTTTTAGGCTGGGTATCTGTAAAGCTCTTTGGGGGTTTAGGCTGGGTATCTGTAAAGCTCTTTGGGGGTTTAGGCTGGGTATCTGTAAAGCTCTTTGGGTTTTTAGGCTGGGTATCTGTAAAGCTCTTTGGGGGTTTAGGCTGGGTATCTGTATAGTTCTTTGGGGGTTTAGGCTGGGTATCTGTAAAGCTCTTTGGGTTTTTAGGCTGGGTATCTGTAAAGCTCTTTGGGTTTTTAGGCTGGGTATCTGTAAAGCTCTTTGGGGGTTTAGGCTGGGTATCTGTAAAGCTCTTTGGGTTTTTAGGCTGGGTATCTGTAAAGCTCTTTGGGGGTTTAGGCTGGGTATCTGTAAAGCTCTTTGGGGTTTTAGGCTGGGTATCTGTAAAGCTCTTTGGGGGTTTAGGCTGGGTATCTGTAAAGCTCTTTGGGACAACTGCTGATGTAAAAAGGGCTTCATATTGATTGATTGATTCCACTCATCTAAATTAAAAAGCCTCTCTGTGGCATCTGTCTCCTCTTTATGCAGGTTCTCTCTCTCTGTGTGTGTGTGTGTGTGTGTGTGTGTGTGTGTGTGTGTGTGTGTGTGTGTGTGTGTGTGTGTGTGCCTGAGGTCACCCAGTCACCTTTGATCAGATACACACTGTGTTATCATACGGCTCAATGTGTAATCTCACTCTGACATACTACTGCCTTTCATTTAATGCCTAGGACACAGCAGCCTTTACAGTACACACACATAGTCACCCACCCGCACACATACACTCGTACGCACGCACACGCATGCGCACACACGCACACAGGTCTCAGAAATAAACTCCTGCATATTCTCATGCGATTCATATTAACACTCACCAAAATACACTCAGTAAGCACATCTATATGCTACAATACACGCACACACACACACACACACACACACACACACACACACACACACACACACACACACACACACACACACACACACATCATCATCATCATCATCACACCATTCACAAAACATCAGCCAGCTACAAATTCTTTACTAGCCCCCAGAGAGTTCAGTCATAAATAAGAGTAAGGTCAACCACCTTCATGTAGAAAGAGCAGTCCCAGGGGATCCTGCAGCTCACACTTTCACACAACACAACACAATACAACACAACACAATATTCTGTATTATTTCAATAAGAACCAGTGTACTAGACAAACTGGGGATTTCCATCATCCCATGATGTATTATTTGCTGTATTTTTATAATAAGTATGACTGTACCTCCAACTACCATCTGGGTATGAGGTTTATTATAATGTGCTGTATGAGAAGCCTAGTACATTGCTGCTCTCTATCTCTCTCGCTCTCTCCCCCTTGTTCTCTCTGCCAATTCCTGGATAATAACACTGTTTGTATATGGATACAAATGTAAATCACTTTCAATATACAACAATATGCTGTGTCAAACAACATTGTATTCCACCAGGACATGTAAAGATGATGTAAATGTGGGGGTACACTCTGCCAATACCAGGGTCAATATCACTGCCGGCTGTAAGGGAGGCTGGTAGAGTACAGTAGTATATATTATTCTCCAGAGCTCAGACATGCAATACAGTAGAGAGGCACAAGACTGACTATCACTGCAATGCACACAGCCCGTCCCTCCACACTCCCCACCATCCATTCCTTCCCAAGTTCACTATAATGCCACATCATTTACTGGATTTACATATATATCGTTTTTTGGTTTACATCCCTCTGTCAAGATGTCCTTATAACATACGACCTGCTGGATGATCTTACTTCGTGTGTTTTAAAGGAAGTAATTTTCCCTCCCTGACCCCCTCCAATGCTTCAGGTTCTGAGCTGAGCTGGAGGGACTGGGAAGGGAGGGCTGGCGTTTGTTGCAGGGACACAGGCAATACCCAACACTGCCTGTTCACTACAATAGAACCAAATGCGTGAAACTTAATGTGTATTCTTTAGATAGTATCTATAACGGTCCATCTAGCGCAACAAATGTCTAGCATACTGTGTTTACTGTACCTGGCAGCCCACCCACTGGGCATGAAATGAAGAATGAACTGGATATAAGAAAGACATGCTGGTTATCTTGGAGGACAATAGAAGGCCGATACTAAGGTGTTTCTCTCATCAGTAAAACAAATGTGTTTTGGCTTCATTTAGCCTTCATCACCAGGGAGCTTGAATGGCCCTCTAAAACTCTGCTCACTATTTACAGTGGGGAGAACAAGTATTTGATTCACTGCCGATTTTGCAGGTTTTCCTACTTACAAAGCATGTAGAGGTCTGTCATTTTTATCATAGGTACACTTCAACTGTGAGAGACGGAATCCAGAAAATCACATTGTATGATTTTTAAGTAATTAATTAGCATTTTATTGCATGACATAAGTATTTGACACATCAGAAAAGCAGAACTTAATATTTGGTACAGGAACCTGTTTACAATTACAGAGATCATACGTTTCCTGTAGTTCTTGACCAGGTGTTCACACACTGCAGCAGGGATTTTGGCCCACTCCTCCATACAGACCTTCTCCAGATCCTTCAGGTTTCGGGGCTGTCGCTGGGTAATACGGACTTTCAGCTCCCTCCAAAGATTTTCTATTGGGTTCAGGTCTGGAGACTGGCTAGGCCACTCCAGGACCTTGAGATGCTTCTTACGGAGCCACTCCTTAGTTGTCCTGGCTGTGTGTTTCGGGTCATCGTCATGCTGGAAGACCCAGCCACGACCCATCTTCAATGCTCTTACTGAGGGAAGGTTGTTTGCCAAGATCTCGCGATACATGGCCCCATCCATCCTCCCCTCAATACAGTGCAGTTGTCCTGTCCCCTTTGCAGAAAAGCATCCCCAAAGAATGATGTTTCCACCTCCATGCTTCACGGTTGGGATGGTGTTCTTGGGGTTGTACTCATCCTTCTTCTTCCTTCAAACACGGCGAGTGGCGTTTAGACCAAAAAGCTCTATTTTAGTCTCATCAGACCACATGTCTTTCTCCCATTCCTCCTCTGGATCATCCAGATGGTCATTGGCAAACTTCAGACAGGCCTGGACATGTGCTGGCTTGAGCAGGGGGACTTGCGTGCGCTGTAGGATTTTAATCCATGACGGCGTAGTGTGTTACTAATGGTTTTCTTTGAGACTGTGGCCCCAGCTCTCTTCAGGTCATTGACCAGGTTCTGCCGTGTAGTTCTGGGCTGATCCCTCACCTTCCTCACGATCATTGATGCCCCACGAGGTGAGATCTTGCATGGAGCACCAGACCGAGGGTGATTGACTGTCATCTTGAACTTCTTCCATTTTCTACTAATTGCGCCAACAGTTGTTGCCTTCTCACCAAGCTGCTTGCCTATTGTCCTATAGCCCATCCCAGCCTTGTGCAGGTCTACAATTTTATCCCTGATGTCCTTACACAGCTCTCTGGTCTTGGCCATTGTGGAGAGGTGGGAGTCTGTTTTATTGAGTGTGTGGACAGGTGTCTTTTATACAGGTAACGAGTTCAAACAGGTGCAGTTAATACAGGTAATGAGTGGAGAACAGGAGGGATTCTTAAAGAAAAACTAACAGGTCTGTGAGAGCCGGAATTCTTACTGGTTGGTAGGTGATCAAATACTTATGTCATGCAATAAAATGCTAATTAATTACTTCAATGTGATTTTCTGGATTTTTGTTTTAGATTCCGTCTCTCACAGTTGAAGTGTACCTATGATAAAAATTACAGACCTCTCCATGCTTTGTAAGTAGGAAAACCTGCAAAATCGGCAGTGTGTCAAATACTTGTTCTCCCCACTGTATGTGAATAGATACCTTCCATGGATCCTTCCACTGATCAGAGATGCAGGAGTTAATTGAGTGGGAATAAAGTGGAACAGAGTTATGACACTTTAGAACTAGAGAGGAAGTCAAATGGAAATTGAACAGATTTCTGTTTAGAAATTATTATGGAAAAATAAACTTATCGACAATTCCACCATCTCCAAAATCCCCATTAAATAACTGTCGAAATCTGCATCATAGTCTGTTACTGTGATAGATCAATTAAATATTGAGAGAGAGAGAGAGAGAGAGAGAGAGAGAGAGAAAGAGAGAGAGAGGTGCTATCACAGCAGCTAGATGTGTGACCTGTTGCCACAAGAAAAGGGCAACCAGTGAAGAACAAACATCATTGTAAAAAAAAACATATATATGTTAATTCATTTTCCCTTTGGTACTTTAACTATTTGCACATCGTTACAACACTTGAAATGTCTCTATTCCTTTGGAACTTCTGTGAGTGTAATGTTAACTGCTCATTTTATGTTTTTTTTTTTTCCACTTTTGTTTATGATCTATTTCACTTGCTTTGGCAATGTAAACATATGTTTCCCATGCCAATAAAGCCCTTTGAATTGAATTGAATTGAGAGAGAGGATGGACAGGAACCCTGCAGATACAGGAGGGGAGGCTTGAGGCACAGATCTTCACATCACTATTAGTGGTTATAGTGGATTTATTACACCAGCGTTTCTCAACCGTTACTGACAGCTCCCTCGAATGGTCAGCTGACACCAATTTAGTCTGTTCTCAAATGCTAATTGTCATTTCAGCTGTCTTAGAGGGAAACCGAGCCTAGCTTGCCAGTTCCAGGTTCGTATGAGGTCTAGAAACACTGTGATCCAGAGCAACTCTACCTGGGGGGGTCAACCTCAGGGGTCACCGTCTCTGCTGCTTCCCTTTCCTCACTAGCACTTACATCATCAATTAAAGGCATTGATTGGCTAGACAGTTCCCTCTCCTAGCCAGGTCGACATCAGCCATTAATTAAAAGGCTGGAATGAAAGGCAGAAGCAGAGGCAGATGCTGTACAACCCCTGAGGAATGGGGTCTGATATCCCTGAGCTAAAACACTCAACATCACAACCAGCCAATGGTAAAGAAACGCCTGATGTTAAACACACTATATAACACAGAGTCACACTGTTATCTGTCCTTAGAAATAACAAGGACACACTGATTTACTATATGTTAGGGAAACATACACACACACACCCACCTCCCCCCAAACAAACACACATGTATTGATCATTGTTAAATGAACTGGAACAGAGAAACATCAACCCTTCTAATTTGACACATTTCTAACACACAGACATTACCGTACACACACACAAACACAAAATTGCACACATGCACGCACACACACACACACACAAACACACACACAAACACACACACAAATGCAACTCACAGGAAATAGAGCATGCCTGCAGGAGAGAATTTAAATGACACAAAACTAAATCAGCTCCTAAATTGAATGCAATTGCACCAAACACAACATGTTGATACGTAGCTGGTGTTGATAATCACAGAAATGTATATTACTGGTTTGCAGGGGTTCAAACCGGTTCAGGGAACAGAACCGAAAACCAGAAAATGAAGACATTATTAGAGGAAAATAATCAGAACTGTGAACGGAAGTGATCTGTACTGTTCTTTTACGTTCCGGGGATTTTTTTCAGTCCCACAAAAAACCGCAACAAGGTGCATATGCAAAGCCCTCACACTGTCACTCAGAAACGTGTCTCCTCCCCTCCAAAGCCCTCACACTGTCACTCAGAAACGTGTCTCTTCCCCTCCAAAGCCCTCACACTGTCACTCAGAAACGTGTCCCAGTATGTGCCTGCCAGCTGCAAGCCTTTACCAGTGTGTGTAGTCAACCTGTCCCTTCCCCTCCAAAGCAAAGCCTACTGATTCAGAAATTAGGGAGAGATTTTTTATTAGAGAATTTAAAAAATTCAATGTTTCAACGCTAGTTACGAATACTATAGTTTTCACTTTCCACTTTGGATTTATTAACTACGAAGAAGTAACACATGATTTTTATTCTGCTGCCACTCTGCACACACACGCTAGTTAGCTAGTTAGCTTGTTAGCTTGTTAGCTCTGGTCCAGCTTTATGCCAACTCTCAGAAGTTCAAAGACATTCAAAGTTCCTCCATAGAAGATGCTCCTCTATAGGTATAATTCTGTGGGCCTAATTCAGATCACGCATTTCATAACAATGCCCAGCGCTTCAAGCCAAGCCTACTCCACCCTCTCTCGCTCTCTCCCCACCCGCAAAATTTTTGTCGCATCTCGCACACTTGTCTGTCCATCGTGCATGTATACTATAGCCTAGGCAGCCGATAGCGTAGGCAGTCGATAGTGCCTAGGCTAAAACAACTATAGTTTGCATGCCCCATAGCAAGCTGCTCTATCTGCACTGATTGGTGAAGTAATTGAATGACAAGCTGATGAAAAAAATTAATAATTTCAGAGGTTTAAAAGGGAAGAGAAGGGGACTATATAAACCAGTACTTTTTGGGGTTTTCAAACTGTTTCAGAACTTTATTTTGCAGTTTGGAACAGTGGAATGGAACACTGCTAGGTTGTAGATGTAGTCAACCAGCTCTCACAGTCTCACTTCAGAATTAGACTTTCATCCATGTTTATTAAACGTCAAATTTCGAAGTTGTTGCAAACGTCAAATTTCAAGTGTTTAAGGTCAAGTTCAGGCATTAACTCTGAAATCTTGAGGTGAGGCATTAACTGGTTAGGCATTAAATGGTTAAGTTAAGGTTTAAGGTTTGGGATAGGTTTAAAACAGAAATGTAAAAAACAACTTTCTGTCACTGGATTCGAATCAGAGACAGATGCTTTCGTCAATCCGCCATCCCCGTCCACAACACCCTAGCAAATCCGAAACCTGCTTGAAGGTAACAGCACTCACTGTTGCCCCTAGTGGCCGGTTTCCACATCTTCTCCCAACGTCCTCAGACATGGACGGACGTTGATGACATGTAACACGTGTGACCTAACATCCCTTGTGGTCGGTAATTGGCATCCATACGTATACTGTATGACATGCAGACAACATCATCACGTTGAATGATACCAGTACTATCTGGCATCCTCATTTGATTCTATTACAGTATACAGTTGACTCTCTTGTTGATATATTTTGTCTTGGAAGTGCCATGCATGTGAAGAGAACACACAGCATTTTAAACAGGACAGGGTGTATATGTATCTGCTTTGGAACTGCATGGCGCTATGCACTGTAATAGAGGTGTCACTCCTCAGGAGTGGCCTGTACTGTGTGTAAGGTAGGATGCTTATTCCCTCTACAGCTGGGGAGGGAGAGAATCTAACGCTGCATAAGAACGTGTGGCTCAGGTTGGGGCTGCGTTAGTCTCGCTTCGCATACTTCCAGAATCAAGTTGTTGTCACGCCTCCCGTTTTAGGGAAGCCTGGTTCGCGACGAGACTAGGGCTGCGTTCACACCATATCTGGCTCTGCCTCCGCTCACTACTGGGGGTGCCGGAAACACTCCTGTCTGCCTACAAACGGCTGCAGAACACCTTGGCTGGGGAAACACACCTCTCAGGGATGGATAACTCTGGAGATCATGTCGATCTCCACTGAGTTAGGTAAATCTGCTTTTAGGTTTTTTGCAACTTTAACACTCTGAAGATGGAGGAATTGGTGCCTCTAGGTCAATTCAAAAAGATGATCGAGGACATTTTTACTGAAGAATGTGTTTGTTTTCTATGATTTTGTTTTGCCTCTCATATATTGATGTGAATATTGATGTGTATAGTGATGTGTATTGATGTGAACATTGATGTGTATAGTGATGTGTATAGCGTATTGAATTGATGTGTATTGTGTATTGAATTGATGTGAATATTGATGTGTATAGTGATGTGTATTGATGTGTATGCAGGGCTATTCTGTGAAAGAGACCATGGTCTCAGCATAACTCCTTGTTCAAATAAAGGTCAAATAAAAACATTTAAATAAGCAGATAGAGCGCCACCTAGGGGAGAAGACCTGGAGGAAGTGAGAGACAGAGACAAACCCACTTTTCTGGGGTTTGGGGGGACTGATTAAATCTGAGACGTAGGAGCTGAGAGAGGAACGTCAGAACCACATTGTGTTTTTCACACTGTTAAATCTACGATCTGAACACTAGAGGTGGAGGCTGATGAACCTGTGAAGTCTGTTACACGGGAAGACAGCTGTGAAATTGTCCATCTTTCTCTCTGCTTTTCAGGCTCTGATGATACATGTACAGAGCTGAGAGCTGATGGTGAGAATGGCTTTTCCCTGTTCAGTCATGTTGCTGTTGTGTATCATTTCTAACACGCAAAAATGATGACCACCTTCCACAAAGATTCACACAAACTTACTAACACACACATACCAAGTGATGACATGCCTTTATCCAGTAACTCCTTCAGCGTATGTACACACTCTCACACACACTGACTAACACACATACACGCGTGTATTTCTCACGCCGAAAGTCCAAGTGATGATGACCTGCCTTCAACAAAAGGACACTCTCACACTGACCAATAGCGATGGGGGAAACATTGATACTAACATGTTGGGATATTCTTATTGGACGATATATCGTATTGTTTTGACAATAAGTATCGTGATAATATTGTATCGTGAGGTCCCTGGCAATTCCCAGCCCTACAGGATAACACATACAAACGCACATACACATCCGTCTATTTCTCACAGCCAACGTCCAAGAGGTGATGACTGGCCTTCATGAGGTCAGAGCAGCCAGCAGGAGCAGCCAGCAGGAGATAGAGCTGAGGTGAGATCCACCCTCATCTGTGTCCTCAGGGGCTCCAGGTCTGCCGGTCGTTGAAGGAGCTGTCATGGACCTGACTGGACCGTCCTGCTGTGCATTTCTCACACCCAATCAATGTGATGAGAATTAGCTACTGCTACTGCTACTGCTACTGCTACTGCTACTGCTACAGTCCCTTTGATAGGGAGGGGATACGAGGAAACACAAAGCTAATGACATGACAGTGTCCTGATCAACACTTTTCCTTCAGCCATCATCCTTCCCATTGTCTTTATTCTGCCTGTTCTTCCCCTCCTTTATTCTGCCTGTTCTTCCCCTCCTTTACTCTGCCTGTTCTTCCCCTCCTTTACTCTGGCTGTTCTTCCCCTCCTTTATTCTGCCTGTTCTTCCCCTCCTTTACTCTGCCTGTTCTTCCCCTCCTTTACTCTGCCTGTTCTTCCCCTCCTTTATTCTGGTTGTTCTTCCCCTCCTTTACTCTGCCTGTTCTTCCCCTCCTTTATTCTGCCTGTTTTTCCCCTCCTTTACTCTGCCTGTTCTTCCCCTCCTTTATTCTGCCTGTTCTTCCCCTCCTTTACTCTGCCTGTTCTTCCCCTCCTTTATTCTGCCTGTTCTTCCCCTCCTTTACTCTGCCTGTTCTTCCCCTCCTTTATTCTGCCTGTTCTTCCCCTCCTTTACTCTGCCTGTTCTTCCCCTCCTTTACTCTGCCTGTTCTTCCCCTCCTTTATTCTGCCTGTTCTTCCCCTCCTTTACTCTGCCTGTTCTTCCCCTCCTTTATTCTGCCTGTTCTTCCCCTCCTTTACTCTGCCTGTTCTTCCCCTCCTTTATTCTGCCTGTTCTTCCCCTCCTTTACTCTGCCTGTTCTTCCCCTCCTTTACTCTGCCTGTTCTTCCCCTCCTTTACTCTGCCTGTTCTTCCCCTCCTTTATTCTGCCTGTTCTTCCCCTCCTTTACTCTGCCTGTTCTTCCCCTCCTTTATTCTGCCTGTTCTTCCCCTCCTTTACTCTGCCTGTTCTTCCCCTCCTTTACTCTGCCTGTTCTTCCCCTCCTTTATTCTGCCTGTTCTTCCCCTCCTTTATTCTGCCTGTTTATTCTTCCCCTTCCAAAGATGGAATGATGAACATTTAATTTTTTCCCTTTGTTTGTTAGTGTTTTATCCTCCTTTCAATCTGGGTTACAAACTTTACAACTGGTTCAAATACTGATCAAATCTTTCCACAAGACTGATAAATGACAGTGAATATTCCCACTGGCCCCTGGTTCTAGCTTCACTGAGGTCTGAATCTGAATATGGGGTTGATCACAAAGATTGCTGTCACTCAGTCCACTGCATTTCCATTGTCAAGCCCCGAGGCATGGAGCCAGTAGTGAGGGTTTAGTGAAAGTGGCCAGAGATCCTGGCCCTGGGAGTGTGTCTGAGCTGGAGCAATGACACAGTGGAGGGTGACATACGGCACGGGCTGCAGACACAGGGTAACATCGCTTTTAGAAATGCCTCCATTTCCTCTTTTTAATAACCACTTATGCTGTCATTTCCTGCCCCATCCATCATCATGAGGGACCACACCACACTGCTGCAAAACTCTGCACCGCACAAAACATGCAGTCATGTGCAGCCATGCTTGAGGTCAACTCTCAACACCAAAACACACCTGCTGGGTCTGTGTGTGTGTGTGTGTGTGTGTGTGTGTGTGTGTGTGTGTGTGTGTGTGTGTGTGTGTGTGTGTGTGTGTGTGTGTGTGTGTGTGTGTGTGTGTGTGCGTGTGAGTGTGTGTGTGCCTATATACTCTGTTTAGCCTTGTGCAGCTGTGTGCTAGCTAGTGGCCCCTTGTATCCGCAACATAAGTGTGGACTGTGTGAGTGTGTTTGTTCTGTGTGTCCTTCTCTCTCGTACATTGATGTCAGTATGTCCATATGTACAGTATGTGTGTGTTTGTGTCCGTTTGTCTTTCTGTCTGACTGCACCTGTAGATCTGTCTGTCTGTCTGTCTGTCTGTCTGTCTGTCTGTCTGTCTGTCTGTCTGTCTGTCTGTCTACACATCTTACTTTCTACACATCTGTCTGTCTCCACGGCTGTCTGTATGTCTGTCTACATGTCCGTCTGTCTGCCCACACGTCTGTTTGTCTTTCTACACATCTTGTCTGTCTGCACGTCTGTCTGTCTGCATGTCCGTCTGTCTGCCTACATCTGTCTGTCTGTGTCTGCACGTCTGTCTATATGTCTGCCTACACGTCAGTCTGTCTGTCTGTCTGTCTGTCTGTCTGTCTTTCTGTATGTCTACATGTCTGTCTGTCTGTCAATCTACACGTCTGTCGGTCTGTATTGTGTATGTGGTGTCCATCCATCCTGGTTCCTTGTTTGTCCTTGCATGTATCTGTCAGTGTGTATGAACCGTGTAGCCAGCCCAACCGTATACTACAGTACAGTACAATACAGTAGAGTACAGTATAGCCTCCCTCTCCCTGTGTGCTATCCCTGGCCCAGACCTACCACTGTGGGCTAAAGTCAATTAGCATGCTGTTTATCAATAGCGGCCAAGCCAATCCACAAGAGAGCATGGGGAGAGGGGAGTACTGCAATCGCTCCAAAACACCAGTCTCTGATCTCGTTAAAGACTAACTGATGTTCTATGTTAACGAGCTTTACCTTAATTAATGGTATTAAAAAGAACAGGGAGTGGAATGTTGGGTGTTTTGGGTGGGTGGGATTTGGGTTAGTTTCTCTAATATTGTATAAAAGGGATGGATGAAAGGAAAGGAGAAAGAGGGGAAGGTATGATGTGGGATTAGAGAAGGGAGACAGGTTGCTGGGGTGAGGAAGAAGAAATGGAAGGGATTGCAGGGAGAAGAAACAGGGGGATTGGAGGAAGAAAAGAGAGACGCAAAGGGAAGGATAGAGAAGAGCTTTAAGGTGTTCTATGAAAAAGTAGGAGAATCAATGAGGTGAAATTGATGAAGAGCGGAGAGGGAGAAAAAAGCAGACAAACGTTGACTCAATTCCTCTCATCTTTCCTCTCGCCCCCTCCAACTATGTCCCCTCTAGGATATTCAATTCCAGCTGACCCCTCCCCCTCTGACTCTCCTCCTCTACCTTCTCTTCCCCTCTCCCTCTGACTCTCCTCCTCTACCTTCTCTTCCCCTCTCCCTCTGACTCTCCTCCTCTACTTTCTCTTCCCCTCTGCCTCTGACTCACCTCCTCTACCTTCTCTTCCCCTCTCCCTCTGACTCTCCTCCTCTACCTTCTCCTCCCCTCTCCCTCTGACTCTCCTCCTCTACCTTCTCTTCCCCTCTCCCTCTGACTCTCCTCCTCTACCTTCTCTTCCCCTCTCCCTCTGACTCACCTCCTCTACCTTCTCTTCCCCTCTCCCTCTGACTCTCCTCCTCTATCTTCTCTTCCCCTCTCCCTCTGACTCTCCTCCTCTACCTTCTCTTCCCCTCTCCCGCTGACTCTCCTCCTCTACCTCTGACTCTTCTCCTCTACCTTCTCTTCCCCTCCCCCTCTGACTCTCCTCCTCCACCTTCTCTTCCCCTCTCCCTCTGACTCACCTCCTCACCTTCTCTTCCCCTCTCCCTCTGACTCACCTCCTCTACCTTCTCTTCCCCTCTCCCTCTGACTCTCCTCCTCTACCTTCTCCTCCCCTCTCCCTCTGACTCCTCCTCTACCTTATCTTCCCCTCTCCCTCTGACTCTCCTCCTCTACCTTCTCTTCCCCTCTCCCTCGGACTCACCTCCTCTACCTTCTCTTCCCCTCTCCCTCTGACTCTCCTCCTTTATCTTCTCTTCCCCTCTCCCTCTGACTATCCTCCTCTACCTCTTCCCCTCTCCCTCTGACTCTCCTCCTCTACCTCTGACTCTTCTCCTCTACCTTCTCTTCCCCTCCCCCTCTGACTCTCCTCCTCTACCTTCTCTTCCCCTCTCCCTCTGACTCTCCTCCTCTACCTTCTCTTCCCCTCTCCCTCTGACTCTCCTCCTCTACCTTCTCTTCCCCTCTCCCTCTGACTCTCCTCCTCTACCTCTGACTCTTCTCCTCTACCTTCTCTTCCCCTCTCCATCTGACTCTTCTCCTCTACCTTCTCTTCCCCTCTCCCTCTGACTATCCTCCTCTACCTTCTCTTCCCCTCTCCCTCTGACTCTCCTCCTCTACCTCTGACTCACCTCCTCTACCTTCTCTTCCCCTCTCCCTCTGACTCTCCTCCTCTACCTTCTCTTCCCCTCTCCCTCTGATTCTTCTCCTCTACCTCTGACTCTTCTCCTCTACCTTCTCTTCCCCTCTCCCTCTCTCTGCTGTCTTTTCCCATCTTCACCTCCACCTTTATTTACACCTTCTGTCTCTCTCCTCACTTCACCTCTCTTCCCAAATCCTCTCTCCTCCTCCCCCTGTTCCCATGTTCACAGCTGGTACAGTAGCGCTCTCTGTGGGCGACAGTATGACAGATCGGTAGAGAGGGGGATGTATTGACACTGAAGGCAACGCATTACCACAACACATGCATTCCTCTGCTGCTGCAGTGTGTCTGTGCATGGTTGTGTGTGTGGAGGGGAGATTGGGCTCTTTCCTCTCTCTCTGTGTGTGTGTGTGTGTGTGTGTGTGTGTGTGTGTGTGTGTGTGTGTGTGTGTGTGTGTGTGTGTGTGTGTGTGTGTGTGTGTGTGTGTGTGTGTGTGTGTGTGTGTGTGTGTGTGTGTGTGTGTGTGTGTGTGTTTGTGTGTTGTGCAGATGAGCATGTACGCCAAGTTTAAGTTGCACAAACATAACATAAAGGAATAATGATAACATAGACCATGGGAATGGATACCAGCTTGACAATCTAAATAAGTGGAAACTGCTCTTATCAGAACCAACATCTAGACTACTACAAATACACACACGTGAATGTAGGCCTATAGTGAAAACGCTGTTTTTCATCAACATAATGCAACACTTGGACAGCGCATCCCAATGAGTTTGAGTTTGATATGGCAACCAGAAACACTGCAGCACATCTGTGATATGCAACACCATCTCTCATACAGGTCAGATACTCTCTCGCCACTCTGGCTACAGAGCTCCAGCTCTAGTTTCCGGTTCTGGCCTTACATTTGGGCCTTAATTTCTGTTTACCTTAGCTATAGTTCATTAATAAAGTCATGCTAGGAACAAAAGTTATTTAAAGGTGGATAGAAACACGAGGACGTAAATTTAGAAATCTACCAAGATTGAGCTCACACTCTCAGCTAAAAAACATAATATTTCCACTGCCGTTGGTAATTTAGTCAAGTAACAGTGTTTGAGTACAAATACAAATATTCTCCATCCTAGCGTGCTGTACCTCGGCATGCAGTGGTCATAACGTATTCTCCATCCTAGCCTGCTGTACCTCGGCATGCAGTGGTCATAACGTATTCTCCATCCTAGCGTGTTGTACCTCGGCATGCAGTGGTCTTAACGTATTCTCCATCCTAGCGTGTTGTACCTCGGCATGCAGTGGTCTTAACGTATTCTCCATCCTAGCGTGCTGTACCTCGGCATGCAGTGGTCATAACGTATTCTCCATCCTAGCGTGCCGTACCTCGGTATGCAGTGGTCATAACGTATTCTCCATCCTAGCGTGCTGTACCTCGGCGTGCAGTGGTCATAACGTATTCTCCATCCTAGCGTGCCGTACCTCGGCATGCAGTGGTCATAACGTATTCTCCATCCTAGCGTGCTGTACCTCGGCATGCAGTGGTCTTAACGTATTCTCTATCCTAGCGTGCTGTACCTCGGCATGCAGTGGTCTTAACGTATTCTCCATCCTAGCGTGCTGTACCTCGGCATGCAGTGGTCTTAACGTATTCCCCATCCTAGCGTGCTGTACCTCGGCATGCAGTGGTCTTAACGTATTCTCCATCCTAGCGTGCTGTACCTCGGCATCCAGTGGTCTTAACGTATTCCCCATCCTAGCGTGCTGTACCTCGGCATGCAGTGGTCTTAACGTATTCTCCATCCTAGCGTGCTGTACCTCGGCATCCAGTGGTCTTAACGTATTCTCCATCCTAGCGTGCTGTACCTCGGCATGCAGTGGTCTTAACGTATTCTCCATCCTAGCGTGCCGTACCTCGGCATCCAGTGGTCTTAAAGTATTCTCCATCCTAGCGTGTTGTACCTCGGCATGCAGTGGTCTTTACGTATTCTCCATCCTAGCGTGCTGTACCTCGGCATGCAGTGGTCATAACGTATTCTCCATCCTAGCGTGCCGTACCTCGGTATGCAGTGGTCATAACGTATTCTCCATCCTAGCGTGCTGTACCTCGGCATGCAGTGGTCATAACGTATTCTCCATCCTAGCATGTTGTACCTCGGCATGCAGTGGTCTTAACGTATTCTCCATCCTAGCGTGCTGTACCTCGGCATGCAGTGGTCTTAACGTATTCTCCATCCTAGCGTGCTGTACCTCGGCATGCAGTGGTCATAACGTATTCTCCATCCTAGCGTGCTGTACCTCGGCATGCAGTGGTCATAACGTATTCTCCATCCTAGCGTGTTGTACCTCGGCATGCAGTGGTCTTAACGTATTCTCCATCCTAGCGTGCTGTACCTCGGCATGCAGTGGTCTTAACGTATTCTCCATCCTAGCGTGCTGTACCTCGGCATGCAGTGGTCTTAACGTATTCCTCATCCTAGCGTGCTGTACCTCGGCATGCAGTGGTCTTAACGTATTCTCCATCCTAGCGTGCTGTACCTCGGCATCCAGTGGTCTTAACGTATTCTCCATCCTAGCGTGCTGTACCTCGGCATGCAGTGGTCTTAACGTATTCTCCATCCTAGCGTGCCGTACCTCGGCATCCAGTGGTCTTAACGTATTCCCCATCCTAGCGTGCTGTACCTCGGCATGCAGTGGTCTTAACGTATTCTCCATCCTAGCGTGCCGTACCTCGGTATGCAGTGGTCTTAACGTATTCCCCATCCTAGCGTGCTGTACCTCGGCATGCAGTGGTCTTAACGTATTCTCCATCCTAGCGTGCCGTACCTCGGCATGCAGTGGTCATAACGTATTCTCCATCCTAGCGTGCTGTACCTCGGCATGCAGTGGTCATAACGTATTCTCCATCCTAGCGTGCTGTACCTCGGCATGCAGTGGTCTTAACGTATTCCCCATCCTAGCATGCCGTGCAGAGATATAAATAGATAGTGAAGATTGATCGACAATCTTACTGAAAGCTGTAGCTAAGATCAAGACGGTGAGCACACACACACACACACACACACACACACACACACACACACACAGAGAGAGAGATGCAAACACACACAAGCACAGCAAACACACACAGTAGCCTAGGCATACCCTGCAAAATGAACATCACTAGATATGACAACTTCAATTGAAAAATCAGCAGGAATTCATGTAAGTACCAGAAAACTGCTGAACATGTGTGTGTGTCCGAATGTGGAGTTTTTTCATATGGTATCTATATAACCAACGAATATGCAAGATAGCCTATGCGTTGAGGGGTATAAGAGCTCGTGAGTGTTCACGCGCAGCAATGACAGAGGGGTCAAAGCTCCGCGCACCGGCCGTTTCCACCTCTCCATCCATCTTCCCATCATGAGCGGCTCTACAGATGCCGACACCCGCACCCCCTATTCCCGTCTCAATGACGCGTAGCAGGCTTTTGCTCCCCTAACCACAATGAATCTAATTAGGAGACAGAAAAAAACTAACAAAATACCTCCTCACCTCGAATTCATAAAAATACATGCACTTACTGTTTTTCATGAGCCTTTCCCCCCTCGCTCCCTTCGTCCCTCCATTCTTTTCACATCCTTCCCTTTTGAGGTATCCGTTTGCGTGTTTCCCCCCTGAAAATATATATCTGAATATATATTCTACATGTATTCAATTTTTAGATCTCTCTCTACCTCTCTCCCTCCCTGTCTCCTCTCTCTCTCCCCCTTTCCCTGTTCTTTTGTTAAAATTCAGTATATGCGCCTGGTCACCTAGCAACCATCAACCTCTCTCTCTATCCCTCCCTTCTCTCTCTCCATCACTGGCGACACGTGTTGAATGCTAAACTTAGCGGTGTGGAATAATATTAATAAAGGGGTGGTCGCTCTATAACTCTCCCTCTCTGCCTCTCTCTCTTTCACTCTCACGCTTTGGCTATCATAATGCAATATAAATATTTACTAGAACCACTCAACCCTCTTATTGCACCTCCTCCCTCCGCATTTCTCCCCTCCCTCCCCCTCTCTCCCTCTCTCTCCTCCCCTCCGGTCCTGCCATTCTCCTGGCTCCTATCGCTTTCTGCTTCTCCAAGCAAAACGGAGGCGCACCTCGCCACTGTCTGCGGAGCACATGTGAGTGTCACTCTGTTCCGTGGCTGGAAAGACCTGACATGAATGTGTGCGTGCGTGTGTGTGTGTGTGTGTGTGTGTGTGTGTGTGTGTGTGTGTGTGTGTGTGTGTGTGTGTGTGTGTGTGTGTGTGTGTGTGTGTGTGTGTGTGTGTGTGTGAGAGAGAGAGAGCTTACTGTGTATGGTTGTATGCAATCTTGCCCTGTAATTTGGACGAATGTGATGCGTTAGTGTATAGTCTACGTGTGAGATGATAGCATAGCATAGTGAATCAGTTTGCACCCTGGACTCAGGGGTAGATGGAAACAGTGGAAGCTGCTGAGGCTGGTAATAATGGCTGGAATGGAATAAATGGAATGGCATCAAACACATGGTAACCTTTTGTTTAACTTTGTTAATACCTTTCCACCTATTCAGCTCCAGCCATTTCCACAAACCCGTCCTCCCCAATTAAGGTGCCGTCAAACTCCTGTGAATGAAAGATAGGTCAACAAAAATCACTCAAATTAGTATGATATTGTAGTGACCCGCACAGACAGCTGTGTGTTATGTGTTAGGCTAGTTGGTGGTTGTGTTGTACTTACCAGTACCCAGTGTTCGCGGGGTCCGACATGCCAATCAACCTGCTATCTGCCAATCACGGGAATGCCTGGAATGTTCTGATGCCGGGCATCCTGGCGGTTGGCGGAGTAGCTTGGAGGGGGGTTGGGCAGGGGGAGCATTGGAAGTTGAGACCAGGTTTAGCCTTTGTTCTCTCTCTTACGTCTGGGCTTCACAAGAGAAAGTCACGATTGGCTTGTGGGTTATCTTTCATTTATTTGGCGTGGGCTACGGCCAAACAGTAGCCTGTGTAAAGCTGGTTTAATAAAAGGTTAATTCGTAAACTCAATCCTCAGTCTGGACAATTGTTCCTTTATGATCTAGTCAGGTCATTATATTGGTGTCAGAAGTAAAAACGTTGATAAAAGTTAGCCAGCTAGATAGCTGACTTCTGTGGCTAGCTACCGTAGGTGAGAACGGGGGGTTGAAAATGCTTCGAGGGAATCCGAAAGTGAAGGTGGAGGTAGTGGACGATTATGGCCAAGGAGGTGTGTGTGCATGGACGTCGGAGGATCTGGCTGAGGAGATCGCCAGGGCGTCGGAATCCAGAGGCCACTTGAGGGAGGACGTTAGAGTGATGGCGGCTGAAGCGGGCATGAGTCCTTCGTCGACTGTGTTTCGCGCGGATTCTGGTGGGCGGACTGGTGGTGACATCAACGCGGCGGGACGAGGAATCTGGGGCTCAGGATGTAAACAGACACGGCGGTGCCCAGTTCCCGGCTGCGTCCGTATCAGTTAAGACCCCGAAGTATTCTGGTAAGGCGGATTGGGAAGCTTTTCATGCTCAGTTTGAGCTGTTAGCTCATTTTAGCGGGTGGTCGAATGAAGAAAGGGCACTGCAGTTGGCTTTATGCCTCACAGATGATGCTCTGTCCTGTTTGATATTGATTAGCCCTGAGGAAAGACATGATTATGGGGCTTTAGTGGGAGCACTGCGGAGGCGCTATGGACAGTGTGTACAGCCCGGGCTACTGCGCTCCGAACTGAGTAATAGACGCAGGCAGCCTGGAGAGCCTCTACGGGTGCTAGCTAATGACATTGAGAGCCTCTCTCGGCAGGCCCCCCTCCGTGCAGAGCGAGCTAGCACGGGACCAGTTCATACAGGTGCTCTCTCCTACGGAGCTGCGCATACAGACCCAGCTGGCTCATCAGTCATTGCAGATAGCCTTGGAGATGGCTTTGGAGAGGGAGCTGGTGTGGGCTGGGGCTTCAGCTGGGGCTTTGGTGGGGGTGCAGGGAGACAGACCCTCTCTGTGGGCTGATGGGCAGAGCAGCCCAGAGATGGAAAAGGCTGCATGGGTGGCTGAAATGACAGAACTCATTCGTGCTGTGTCGCTACAGGCGGCACAAAACACACGGCCTGGTCCCAGGGTCTGCTGGGGTTGTGGCCAGCCAGGCCATCTGCGCCGAGGTTGCCCCATGTCCCCCAGAGCTCAGGGAAACGGCTCATGTCCCCCAGAACTCAGGGAAACTGCTCAGGTCCCCCAGAGCTCAGGGAAACGGCTCAGGGTCCGCATAGACCGGGTAGTGCGGACTCCCTGCTTTCTATCCCAACCACCATCTTCTTCAGGAGGAGCCCACCGGCACAGACGGGGAAGCAAGGCTCCACTTCCCCCAGAAGCAGACGAGGGCAAGCGGATGGAGCCTGTTGTTGTGGTGGGCCGGACCTGTGTTGGGGACTTTTGTCATGTCCCTGTCACTGTGGAGGGGGTGCCCTGCTCTGCCCTAGTGGACCCTGGGTCCACAGTAACCCTGGTGAGCTCCAGATATTGTGCCAGGTTGGACCACAACTGTGCAGCTCCGCACAGTCACAGGTGAGCTGGCACCCATGAAAGGGAAGGGACTAATGACTCTGACAGTAGGGGGCAGGTCTGGGCATCATCCTGTGTGGGTGGCGGCTGTGCAGGACCCTTGTATACTGGGGTTGGACTTTCTTAGGAGCTAAATGGGGGCACACTGAGCTTCCAGGGAGGGCCGGCAGTCACCATGGCCCCCCCAAATGTCACATTCACGCAACCCAACAAACCCTTTACTCCAACAGTTAATGCAGCAGAGACTCATGGCTGCCCCCCCCTCCCCCACATCTGTGTGTGACTTTTCCCCAGCCCCCCTGTCACCTATGGCTGTGTGTTACATTCCCCCACCTACCTCCACGACACAGCCCTCTGTGAGCCCGGGCCGCACCCCCCCAGCCCAGCTACCCCAGATGGGGGAGGAGAGGACACTGTCTACAGTGAGGGAGATATGGGGGAGGAACGGTGTTGGTCTTGACCCCGAGCAGCAGTAACGATTGTGGCAGTTGCTGTTTGAATTCAGAGACAGCTTAGTGCTGAGTGAGGAAGAGTTGGGTCAGACTCATCTGGTGCAGCATGAGATTGACACAGGTGATGCTCGACCCATCAAGATGCGTCCCCGCCGTATCCCGCTGGAACGACAGGAGGCGGCAGACAAGGCTGTGTTGGAGATGAAGCGGGGAGACTTCATCGAGCCCTCAGACAGCCCCTGGGCGGCGCCAGTCGTCATGGTTCCGAAGAAGGGGGGCAAGCTGAGGTTCTGTGCAGACTACAGGGGGCTGAATGAGGTAACCAGGAAGGACTCATACCCCATACCATGTATCGATGAGTCGCTGGACCTGGTTAGGGGGTCCTCCTGGTTTTCCTCACTAGACCTCCACAGTAGCTACTGGCAGGTGCCCCTCTCCCCAGAGGCCAGAGCGAAAACTGCATTCTCCACTAACAGAGGACACTGACAGTTCAAGGTCCTGTACTTCAGCCTGTGCACCGCCCCAGCTACTTTTGAGCATTTGATGGACAGGGTGCTGGATGGCATCCCCCGACAGCAGTGTCTGGTATACCTCGATGACATCCTGGCCCATGGCAGCTCCTTCCAGTCAGCCCTGGGGGCACTACGGTGTGTGCTGGAGAGGGTGGCTGCCGCAGGTCTGAAGCTCCACCCCGAGAAGTGCCCCTTCATGAGGAGAGAGGTGTCCTTCTTGGGCCACCGAGTGGGGAAGGAGAGGATCAGCACCATGGAGGACAAGGTGGGGGCTGTCAGAGACTGGTCCACCCCCACCGACCAGTGTCAGCTGAAGAGCTTCCTGGGCCTGGCCTCGTACTACAGGAGGTTTGTCATGCGTCGCTGCTCCCCTGAACTGCCTGCTGCCGAAGGACAAGGCTTTCACTTGGACCGTGGAGTGTGAAGAGGCGTTCAACACCCTCAAACGTGCACTGATCGAGGCCCCCGTGCTCGCACCCCCTGACCTCACCTTGCACTTAATCCTGGACACAGACGCGAGCAATGTGGGCATGGGTGGGGTGCTGGCCCAGGTGGGGCCAGAGGGGGAGAGAGTGGTGGCGTACTTCAGCAAAACATTTGACAAACATGAGTGCCGCTACTGTGTCACCCGGTGGGAGCTCCTGGCTGTGGTGGCTTCCATCAAACACTTAAAGTACTACCTGGGTGGCCTGCCCTTTACTGTAAGGACTGACCACTCTGCTCTCCAGTGGCTCATGTCGTTCAGAGAGCCAGAGAGGCAGGTGGCACGCTGGTTGGAAAAGCTTCAGCCGTATGACTTCATAGTGGTGCACAGGGCAGGGGCACGACACTCCAACAACGACGCCATGTCCTGTCGGCCCTGTACTGTTTTCTATCCTAAGCTGTCAATTATATGCATATTCTAGCATCTTGTCCTGACAAAATATCCCGTTTAGGACGGGAACGTTATTTTTCCAAAAATGAAAATACTGCCCCCTAGTCACAAAATATTTTAAGGGCTTGTAAGTAAGCATTTCATGGTAAAGTCTACACTTGTTGTATTTGGAGCATAATAAAATAAAGTTTGATTTGATCAATAGATCCATACATGACCATGGATCATTAGTGAGGCCTGCACCACTCTACTGTGTAAATTATCATATGATTGGAGCTAACATATTGAGGAGCGCTCCAGATTGATTTACATAAAACACACACACACACACATACACACCTGCCAGGTCACACCAGATCGACTTCAGTATTCAACGTTGTCCAGGTACCCAGGACGTTGGGAGATGCCTTCAACACCATCCACTAGGGGCAACGTGAGCGCCTATTAGTATCTAGCTAGCAACTTGCTAGGGTGTTGTGGATGGGGATAGAGGATGGGTTTAAACCATGTGCTCTGGCTTCGAGGATTGTGGGTTCAATCCCAGTTCGAGGCACTTGTTTTTATTTTTTCTGTTTTAACCCTATCACAAACGTTAACCCTTACCTTAACACTAGAACAGCTGGGCCTCGAGGGACCCCCTTTGAGCTGATGAGCAGTCATTCTGACTGTAACAACAGTGTAATTAATACCTTTCATAGATGCTATCGCAAAATATAATCATTTGGTTGTGTTTATTAAGGTTACATTAGAATATGAAAAAATATATATTTCAACTAACACAATATCATTTTCATTAGTTTATGTTACTGTAGGCTATTTGTTTAAAAAAAATAAAACACTGAAAACACAAAAATTCAAGTCTTCAATAAATGCTATTCGTGGAGTGCCTTTGTTATGACAACTAGGAAACAGAATGCGGTGACGGCTTCTTTTTAGAACGACAAAAAATCTATATATACCCCAACCACCAAGACGCGTGGTCAGCAAGACGCGTGGTCAAATGATGAAAACAACAGTAGCCTAAACATCATAAGTGCAAAGTGTGCTGGATAAATAGGGATGATCAGCACAAAAGCAATAGTGGCAGTCAGAAACAGTCAGTCGATTATTGTCAGCTCGTGCTTACATGGTGTGTGTCTTCACACAATGGCATCAACTGGAGCATGGCCATGTCACATAAACAACAAAAGCTGGTGAGTGTGTTGCCGATGTTGGTTCTGCTAGAGATGTAAGGGCCCGCTCTCTCAGTGATGACATTTTGGGCTTATAATCGGCCCGTAGCATTGTCACCGGCTTGTTTGATCCAGATGTTGCCTTCCCTTCTTCTCTCCTCTCTTTGTTTCATTTGGTGGCTGCACGGGCACCTGCTCACTGCGCACCGATCTGTTTTTTTTGCGCTTAGGCCTCAGGGATGTAGGTTCAGGCTGAGGCTCAGAATCAGAAGATTCATTTTTTCTACACCATCTGAGTTGTTTCCACTCAGATTTTGTAGCAACGATAACGTAGCGTGTGCATCGATTAGTTTTGGTCTCCTTACCATAGTAAATGATGCACGCTCTCACTGTGTACTAGGTCAGAGAAGACTGATAAGACTGCTTGGATTTGGTGGACAGAAATAGGTTACATACCATTTTGAGATTATAATTAGAATAGATCAATACAATAGAATGGCCAGTATAGTTTAGGTTCAGTTTCAAAGCAATTATCTGGGGGATTATCAACTGGGCACGGCACCTTCCACTGTAAGGGAGCAGGCCCTACTGTCAGGAGAAGGAGGGGAGCAGGCCCTACAGCCAGGAGAAGGAGGGTAGCAGGCCCTACTGTCAGGAGAAGGAGGGTAGCAGGCCCTACTGTCAGGAGAAGGAGGAGAGCAGGCCCTACTGTCAAGAGAAGGAGGAGAGCAGGCCCTACTGTCAGGAGAAGGAGGGGAGCAGGCCCTACTGTCAGGAGAAGGAGGGGAGCAGGCCCTACTGTCAGGAGAAGGAGGGGAGCGGGCCCTACTGTCAGGAGAAGGAGGGTAGCAGGCCCTACTGTCAGGAGAAGGAGGGGAGCAGGCCCTACTGTCAGGAGAAGGAGGAGAGCAGGCCCTACTGTCAGGAGAAGGAGGAGAGCAGGCCCTACTGTCAGGCGAAGGAGGGGAGCAGGCCCTACTGTCAGGAGAAGCAGGAGAGCAGGCCCTACTGTTGGGACAAGGAAGGGCAATGGGGGGAAACCATTCATGACATGCTCTCCTTAAACTGGTTATATCTCCAGTTCTGTTTGTGACATTAATAAGATTCTAACAACAACAGTGTGTTATATAGACTTATTTAGGAAAGGTCAAGTACGGAGGGGGCAGGACTTCAAGAAACAGAAGATTAATACTTTTTTAAATTCAAGAGGAGTCCAAATGACTGTTTGAGCTGTTCTACTGTTAATCTGCCGTAATGAATGCCTAAACATAACTGTTGAAATGTGACGTTTATCCCCCCCCCACCGGACAAACGTTGAATAATGAAATGAGAACGTGAGATCTCGCACACACACACACACACACACACACACACACACACACACACACACACACACAGGAAACCAACTCCCCAAGGAACATTACTGTATTAGTGGAAATGTATCAATGTGAAGGTTTGATGGACATGTAGATGTCTCTGTTCTATCTCATTTAACATTCATCGATATCTCTCTCTGTGTGTGTGTGTGTGTGTGTGTGTGTGTGTGTGTGTGTGTGTGTGTGTGTGTGTGTGTGTGTGTGTGTGTGTGTGTGTGTGTAACCATTTGGGGTGGACACACAGCAGACTTTATTTTTTTAAGTTATTTTTCTCTCTTGTACCAATCCCAGCCATTAGGACTGTAGGAGAAAGTCACCCCTAGACACTGATCTAAGCTCAGTTGCATTTACCCTCCCTTGTGCCATATGGTTAGGATTTGGAAAGGTAAACTGATCCTAGAGCTGTGCCTATAGGCAGCTCACATCCCAGTCATTAGCAGGACGATGAAGTCACCCCTATACACTGGTATATGGTCAGTCGTATATTTCCTTCCCGAATGGTTAAAGGTTACGATAAGGTTATGGCAAGCTGATCCTAGATCTGTGCCTAGGGGCTCTGTGCAGTCATTATTCCCCAGATGGCAGAGACAGATAGACAGCGAGGACCCATTGTTTCTGAGGTATATGATGTGGGATGAGGATCCATATCAGACTCAGTGGTGTGTTGCGAGACAGTGCTACTATAGTGGTATTAATAATAGACCAGATACATATCAGCCCCTGGTTTCTCTCATACAGTACAGGTGAACTTCCTCAACCAGATAACTTGTCACATTCCTCCTGTTATCTTATGAACCTCTCTCTCTCTCTCTCTCTCTCTCTCTCTCTCTCTCTCTCTCTCTCTCTCTCTCTCTCTCTCTCTCTCTCTCTCTCTCTCTCTCTCTCTCTCTCTCTCTCTCTCTC